>NW_026574978.1:0-91710 GCF_905146905.1 Nyctereutes procyonoides | reverse complement strand
AAAAATCTAAGCAAGGAAATAGAAGAGATGAAGAATCAAATAGTAATTTTAGAAGTAAAAAAATAAAATAATTGAACTAAAAAACTCACAGGATTAGTTTAACAACAAAATGGAGAGAACAAAGGAAAGAACCAGCAAACTTGAAAGTGGAGCAACAGAAATCATTCAATCTGAGTGAGAGAAATTAGACTGAAAAAAGAAAAAGAAAGAACAGAGCCTCTGAGACCTGTAAAACTATAATAAAAAACTTTCTATATGATTGTGATCCCTGAGAAGAGAAAACACAGTGTGGAGCTGACAAAAGAATAGACTAAATAGCAGCTGATTTTCTACCAAATTTAACAAAATACATAAATCTTCAGATTCAAGCAGCTGAGTGAAACAAAGAAGATAAAACCGAAGAAGCCAATGTTAAGACATGTGGTCAAACTCCAGAAAACTACAGGCAAAGAAAATATCTTAAAAGCAGTGAGAAGGAAACAAATTACATTTATAAATTTAAAAAATTCAGATAACAGTGAATTTCTCATTAAAAACCATGGAGTATGTCAACTTTACTTCAATAATAAAAAGAAAAAATATGGAGGTCTGAAGGAAGTGATATAACATTTTTCAAGTACTGAAAAGAAAAGAACTGTTGACTTAGAATTCTACTTCCAGTGCAGGAAGGTGGGTGGCTCTGTCAGTTGGGCGTCTGCCTTCGGCTCAGGTCATGATCCCAGGGTCCTAGGATTGAGCCCTGCATTGGGCTTCCTGCTCAGCAGGGTGTCTGCTTCTCCCTCACCCTCTGCACTGCACCCCCCCCTTCATTCTTGAGTGCTTTCTTTCTCAGATGGATAGATTAAAATCTTTAAAAAAAAAGGATTCTGAATATATCCTTCAGAAGTGAAAGGAAAAATTGAGATTCTTGGATGAAGGAAAACTGATAGTTTGTCATCTGCAGATCTACACTAAAAGAATGGCCAAAGAAAATCCTAAAGTGGAGAGGAAATGATAAAATACAGAACCTTGGCATGTCAGGAAGGAAGGAAAAATAGAAAGAATAAATATACAAGTTCTTTACTGTATATTGCACAGCTGGACAAAGTATTTTAAAGCAACTAAATAGAAGAATTCATGGATGAGGTGTGGGAGGCAAAAAGAACATCTGTGCCCTGTGGAAAAGAAATGAACCACCTGAGACAAGATCAATGCATCAAATAAATATAATAATAATGCAACCAAAGGGGTGATAGAGATACCATACCTTATGACTACAGGGAAGGGCAAAACTATACAAATAAAAATAAAATAAAATAAAAATAGAATAAGTAATGCAATGTTCCTAGTAGCCACTCCCTACCTCCAAATGTAGCTATAAATTGAATGCTACCAGAACAAATGGGCAGATGACAATTCTATAATGTATGAGCCACCAATGAGGCTTATAGAGATACAGTTATATTATAGTTTTGTGGCTTTTTACTCATCTAAAAGCAATTAGAATAAAGATGAGCCTGTGAATGAAATAGAAACTGATCTCAACTTCTAAGACAATCGGGAAGGTACACATAATTTATAAAGCCAAATAAAAGAGTTCGTATACTGCAACTAAAACCTCCACTGTCTCATACAAAGGGAGAAATAATAAGAAAATTCATAAATCTGAATGCTTATTGCATCTCTTTTAGATAATAGCTACATTCAATACTTCTACCATAATGTATACCTATGTATACGTCATAAAATTGTTAAATTTAAAAACATGAAATATGGATGAACTTCAAGCATGACAGCATGAAGAGCTTTGCTGACCAACTCCCCAGTGAAACTGGTAACAACTATTAAAAGAAACCCTAAAAAAATAAAAATAAAAAAAAATAAAAGAAACCCTAAATACAACAAAACATTGAAAGCCTCAGAAAATGGTCCTTAGGTAAACAACAAATAATAAAACATCTCTGAAAAGTCCATAATGTTTATGAATGTTGGTGAAAACTCTATCCTAAGAAAATAAGAATCTGTGGCATTTAAACCCAGACTGCTCCTTCCCTCCCTCATCCTGGCTCAGTGTGGTGGAGACTCCACTTGAGTCTGCTGCAGACAAGAACACAGGGCTCCCTCTTCACAGCATCCAGCCAGAGGGTTTTCTTAGTGGGAGGAGAAGGACTTCAGCATTTCTCATCCTGCCCCCAATTCTTATTGCTGAGGCTGTCCTCAGTGAGTCTGATTGAGAGACTGGGGCCACCTTTCCACCTTACTCATGGAATGGAGGTTCTACCTTGGGCATGGTGTGCCAACAATACTGGGTTTCTGATCACCCATGCCCCAGTTTGTGAGGTGGAGGTTCCATAACAGGTGAGGCATGCTGAGGGAACCCCAGGTTGTTTCCCCACCGTCACCCACAGAGTGCTCAGCTGCTACAGTAGGAGTGTCACTCAGAGAGAAGATTGCCATTATCCCTACCCACAGCCCTGGAGCCTTGGCTCAGATTTTGCCTGGTGGTAGAAACAAGCCATAAAACAAATAGTGCCTTATCCCTTTCCAGAAAAACTGAATTCATTTGCAACAGAGAATGAAAAAGTTTATGCCTAATAGTACTTTTAAGAATAGTGGAAACTGTGGTGAAGGGCAGTTGGGAGGAGATTCAAGATACAGGCTAACCCGTAGGCTGGATATTTGTGGGATGGAAGCAAGGAATATAAGGAGCCCTTCTGGGATCAGAGCAAAAATCAAACACTGGCCTCAGATCCAGTTTCTTCAAAGGCACGAGAGTTTGATTGGACAAACATGGGCCAATTTATGCTCCCAGGGTATAGTTGAAAACAGAAGAGCAATGAATGGAGCTTAAAAGCTGGGTATGGTCAGGGAAAGAGAGGAAGAAAGCCATACCCAAACCACTGTCATCCCCAGGTGACTGTGGGCATAACCAAGGGACAGCACTAAAGGCTGCACACCATGGGAGGGAAATAACTTCACTAAAATAATCTAGCCAGTCACTAAATAAATAAACAAGTAAATAACAATAACAAGCCCTAAGAGGAGGGAGGGGCAGAACAGTACCCAGAATTGCCATCATATGTTATCTAAAATGTCCAGTTACTGGGGCCCCTAGGTGGCTTGGTCAGTTGTGTCTGACTTCCGATTTCAGCTCAGGTCATGATCTTAGGGTCATGAGATCGAGCCCCGCACTGGGCTCTGCACTCAGCACAGACTCTCTCAAGATTCTCTCTCTCCTTTTCCCTCTGCCCCTCCCCCTGTGTATACTCTCTCTCAAATAAATGAATATATCTTTTAAAAGATAAATAAAATGTCCAGTTTCCAACAGAAAATTACAAGGCATGAAAAGAAATAAAGTATGGCCCAAATATTGGAAAATGAGCAGGGAACAGAAACTGCTTGAGAGAGAGATCAGATGTCAGATTTATTTGAAAAAGAATTTAATGTATTTTTAAAAATTTATTTATTTATTTATTTGAGAGAGAGAGAGAAAGCAAGCATGCACACAGAGGGAGAGGGAGAAGCAGACTCCCCACTGAGCAGGGAATCTGATGCAGGACTCGATTCCAGGATCCTGGGATCACAACTTAAGCCAAAGGCAGATGCTTAACTGACTGAGCCACCCAGTCTGAAAAAGACTTTAAGGTAGTCATTTTAAACACATTCATAGAACTAAAGGAAACCATGATGAAGAAAGTAAAGGAGGGTATGATGACAATGTTGCATCAAATAGAGAGTATCAATAAAGATATAAAATTATAAAAAGGAACAAAATGGAAATTATGGAACTGAAAGTACAATAGCAAATTAAAAATTCATTACAGGACTCAACAGTAGATCTGAACTACCAAAAGAAAGAATATGCAAACTTGAAACTCTATCAATAGATACTATGTAAGTGGAAGAACAGAGGAAAAAGAATAAAGAAAGGCGAAGAGGGCCTCACAGAAACCTGGAACAGCAACATATGTGTCATGGAAATACCAGAAGTAGAAGTCAGGGAGAGATGAGCAGAAAAAAAAACATTTGAAGAAATAGTGCCTGAAAAATTCCCAAATGTATTGAGGAACAATAACCCAAACATCCAGGGAGCCTGATGAACATTACACAATATAAAGGCAAAGAGATACATAAACAGACAGATTATAGTAAATTGTTGAAAGCCAACACAAAGAAAAAATTTGAAAGTAGCAAGAGAAAAAAGGACTCATTATTTACAAGACAACCCCCCAGTAAGACTAATTGCTATCTTCTCAGCAGAAACAATGGAGGCCAAAAGGCTAGGGAATAACATACTAAAAATGGTCAAAGAGAAAACTGTCAACTAAGAATCCTATTTCCACAAAATATATTTTTCAAAATTGAAGTCAAGATAAAGATTTTTCAAGATAAATAAAAATTGAGGGAACTTACCCTCAGACCGACCATCCTTGCAAGAAATACTAAAGGAAGTTCTTGAGTTTGAAGGCAAGTGACCCCAGATGATAATTTGAATCCACATGTGACAAAAAGAACACTGGTAAATATAATTATGTAATTAAAAAAGACCGTGCAAATGCATACCTTTTTTCTTTTTCTAATGAATCTTAAAAGCAACTGTATAAAATAATATGCATAGAATGTATTATTGGGTCTATAACATATAGAAATGTAATGTTTTTACCAAAATAGCAAAAAGGAAGTGGGTTAGAGCATCTGAAAACATCTGAAAAGCTGCACTGGGCCAAAGAAATGACTACAGATAGTAAGCTAATAATAGTGTATCATTGGCTTACTAATATAATACATATAATATGTATAACACTAATACCACAAAAAGGCAGAAAGAAAATAGAGCTATAATGAAGTAATATTTCTACATATCACTGGAATAATCCAGTATAAATTGGTAACTGATTAAGATAGTTAAGATATACATGGCAAACTGTAGAACAACCACTTTTTTAAAGATTGATTTATTTATTTCGGAAGGATGGGAGGGGGGCAGAGGGAGACGGAGAGAGAGTCTCAAGCAGGTTCTGTGCTGAGTGTGGAGTTGGATGTAGACTTGATCTCAGGGTCATGACCTCAGCTGAAATCAAGAGTCGGACACCCAGGCGACTGCGCTATCCAGGTGCTCCCAGAACAATCACTTTCTAAAGACCATCAAAAATAGTGAAAATAAAACATTAGAGAAAATAAAATGCTGCGTTAGAAAATACTCAATGTAAAAGAAAGTAGTAAAGGAGGAAGAGAAGATGAGACATGGTATGAGATGTAGAAAACAAGACGTGACAATGGTAGACATAAATCCAGCTATCTCAATAATATAGTAAATGTGAATGATTAAATAATTCAAAACAGAGATTGTTAGAACAAATTAAAAAGAATGATCTGCCTATATACTGCCTATAGGAGCCACATGTTATATTCAAAGGTAGAGATTAATTTAAGAAAAACATATATCAAAAAAAAAAAAGAAAAACAAGTATCATGCAAATAGGATTCACAAGAAAGCTGAAGTGACTACATTGTTATCAGACAAAATAAGTTTTAATACAACAAAAAATGCTACTAGAATTGGATAGGGACATTTTAAATGATAAGAGTCAAATCGTCAGGAAGATATAACAATTTTAAATATTATGATAAAAACATTCAGTAGAAAAAAACCCCCCAAAAAAACCAAAACATTCAATAGACTCTAAATAGAAGGAAATTTCCTCAACCTCATAAAGGGCATCTACAAAAACCCCTACAGTTAACATCATACTTAATGGTGAAAAAGTGGATGCTTTCCCTCTAAGATCAGAAAAAAGACAAAGATATCATCTGTCACTACTTCTATTTAACTTAGTTCTGGAGGTTTTAGCCAGAGCAATTTAGTACAAAAAAGGAATAAGAGGCATCCAGTTTGGAAAGGAAGAAGCAAAATTATAATTGCAGATGATGTGATCTTGTATACAGAAGAATCTAAAGAATCCCTGAAAAAACTATTAGAACTATTAAATGAGTTCCACAAAATTGCAGAAAACAGATCAGTGTACAAAAATAAATTGTATTTCTAAACATTTGCAAAAAAAAGTCTGAAAATAAAGTTAAGAAAACAATTCCTTTTAAAAAAAGATTTTATTGATTTATTTGAGAGAGAAAGAGCATGAGAGAGAGCCAGAGGGAGAGGGAGAAACAGCCTCCCTGTTCAATCCCAGGACCCTGGAATCATGACCTGAGCCAAAGGCAGAAGCTTAACGAACTGAGCCACCAGGTGCCCCATTTTCATTAGAACCAAAAAGAATAAAATACTTAGGAATAAATTTAACAAAACAAGTACAAAACTCATACTGAAAACTACAAAAACCTAATTGAAAGAATTGAAAGAATATCTAAATCATTGGAAAACATGCCCAATTCACAGACTGAAAGACTAAACATTGTTAGATGGCAACACACGCCAAACTGGTTTACAGATTCAGCATGGTCCCCGCTAGAATCTCAGCTGACTTCTTTGTAGAATTTAATAAGCTGATTCTAAAATTCATATGGAAAGTAAAGTCACTCAGAAAAGCCCAATCTTGAAGAAGAATAACAAGGCGAGAGGAAACACTTCTTTATTTCAAAACCTAAAAACAAAGCAATAGTAATCCAGACATGGTGGTACCAGCACAAGGATGAACATATACCTTAGTAGAATAGATTCGAGGTCCAGAGTAAAGCCACACATATATGGCCAACTGATTTTCATCATTAGTGGCAAGACCACTCAATGAGGAAAGAATAGTATTTTTAACAAATGGTACTGGGATAAATGATATCCACATGCAAAAGAATGAAGTTGGATCCCAACCTCACACCATATATGAAAATTAACTCAAAATCGATGAAAGACCTAAATGAAAAGACCTAAAACTATAAACACATTTTGAAGCGAGCATAAGAGGGGCACTGGGTGGCTCATTTGGTTAAGTGTCTGCTTTTGGCTCGGGTCATGATCTTGGGGTGTTGGGGTCCCTGCTCTCCCTCTCCCTCTGCTCCTCCTCTCTGCTTGTTCTCTTTCTCTCTCTCAAATAAATACAATTTTTTAAAAAAGAAGAAAGCATAAGAGTAAATTTTAATAAACTTGAATTTGGCAAAGGATTCTGAATATGACAACTATGAGCAATGAAGAAAAATGTAAATAAATTGGACTTCACCAAAATTTAAGGGCATCACCAAAAAAAGTGAAAGCACAACTTACAAAATCAGAGAAAATAGTTATAAAGCATATATCTGATAAGGGACTTGCATCTAGAATAAAGAACTCTTACAACTCAATAATAAAGAAGACAAAACTCAATTTAAGAAATGGACAAAGGATATAAATAGACATTTGTTTAAGGAAGATATAGAAATGGCTAATAAGACATGAAAAAATGCTCAATGTCATTAGTCATCAGGGAAATGCAAATCCATGCCACAATGACATACTCTCTCGCAATCACTAGGGTGGCTAGGATTAAATGGTCAGGAAATAACAAGTGTTGACAAGGATGAGGGGAAATTGGAGTTCTATTACATTATTGATGGGAATGTAAAATGGTGCCTTGACTTTGAAAAGCATTCTGGTAGTTCCTCAAACAATTAAACATAGGATTACCATACAACCCTGCAATTTTACTTCTGGATATATGCTCAAGAGAAATGAAAATATATCTGCATAAGAAAAAGAAAGAAAATGGGACGACTTAGTGGTTGAGTGTCTGCCTTTGGCTCAGGGCATGATCCCGGAGTCCTGGGATCAAGTCCCACATCAGGCTCCTTGCATGGAGCCTGCTTCTCCCTCTGCCTGCATCTCTGCCTTTCTCTCTGTGTGTCTCATAAATAAAAAAATGAAATCTTAAAAAAAAGAAAAAAAAATCGTGAAGCACCTGGGTGGCTCAGTCAATTAAACTATATGACTCTTGATTTCAGCTCAGGTCATGATCTCAGGGATGTGGGATCAAAACCCATGTCAGTCTCTGCACTCAGTTTGGAGTCTGCTTATCTCTCTCCTCTGCTCTCCTCCCTGCTTGCAATTTCTTTCTCTCTCAAATGAATAAATAAAATCTTTATTAAAGAAAAAAAACTTGTACATGAATGTGTATAGCAGGACTCATCACATAGCCAAACGTGGAAACAACCCAAATATCCGTCAACTGATAACCAGATAAACAAAATGTTGTATATCCATACAATAGAATATTGATTGCCATAAAAAGGAATGAAGTGCTGAGTCATGCTCCAATGAATGAAGCATATAAACATTGTGTTAAGTGAAAAATGCCAGTCCCCAAATATCACACACCCATTCATATAAAATGCCCCAAACAGAGAAAAACAGAAAGTAGATCAGTAGTTGCTTAGGGCTGGGAGGGAGGTGGGGGTGGGGAATTGGGGGTCGATTGCCAAAGAGCATGAGGTTTCTTTTGGAGATGATGAAAATACTCTAAAATTGACTGTGGTGATAGATGCACATATGTATGAATATACCAAAAGTCACCAAAGTGTACACTTTAAATTAGTGAATTGCATAGTGTGTGAATTTTATCTAATAAAACTGCTAAAGACATGAAAAATAACACTCACAGGGAAGGTGGATAGAAAATAGTATCATATTTCGCTTAATGAGTCATAATGAAAAGAACTTCCATGTGACCCCCACTCGCGTCAAGGACTAGAACTTCTCTGTATCCCAGAAGCTCCCTGTGAGTCCCTTTCTTGTGGCATGACTTTCCTGAGTAACACCTGTATTGAGGGAATAATTGACATACAATAAACTGCACATATTTAGAGTCTACAATTTGATACATTTTTTAATAAATATTTTATTTATTTATTCATGAGATACACAGAGAGGGAGAGAGAGGCAGAGACACAGGCAGAAGGAGAAGCAGGCTCCATGCCGGGAGCCTGACATGGGACTCGATCCTGGGACTCCAGGATCACGCCCTGGGCTGAAGGCAGGCGCTAAACCGCTGAGCCACCCAGGGATCCCTACATTTTGACATATGTAGACACCCATGAAATCATCACCACAATCAGGACAATAAACATATCCCCCCCCCAAGTAGTGTTCCTGTGCCCCTTTATCATCTCCCCAATGCCCTCTCCCTGCCCATCTCTGCCCCCTGGATGACTAATAATCTGTTTTCTGTGTCTACATTTTAGTTTGAATTTCTTGGAATTTTATATAAATGGAATCATACAGCTTAAAAATCATATATATTTAATTTAGATAAACATTCTATTATATGCAATTATTAGTAATTATGTATTGTATATGCATATAAATACACAATTGCACATATATTTACGACTGTACTAGAAAGTCTTTCCAGGCAGGGATTTTACTTTGGACTCCCAGCATAATAGAGACTCAGAAGATACTGCCTCCTTACCTTTTTCCTTTCTACTGGACTCCCTTCTGGTTGGGTCGGTGATGCTTTTCTTGGACGTGCTCGTTGGCAAACGCCTCCCCTGGTGCGTGACTTCAGAACACCCATTCCACTGCACTACAGCTGTGGGCAGGCTTGGATTCCCCAAGCTTGACACACCTGGGCAGGTGCGTCAAGCTGAGAGGAGAGAATGCTGTGGGCACTGGGGGTCAAGGGTAGGTGAAATTGTTGATGCTGTGTTTAAAGAGCAGAAGACACCCAGGGAAGTACTCATTTTTGTGATTCCAGTGCCTGGCACTGTGTCTGCATGAGCAGAACTTTGGTGCTTGTTGAATGAACCTGACCTTCTCGAGTCTTCCTACGTGCTTGGTGGCCAGAGTGTTCTTTGTTATGATTTTTTTTGTTTGCTTATTTTGTTTTTTGGTTTTTGGTTTCGTTTTGGTTTGGTTTTTTGAGAGGGAGAGAGAGAGACTTAAGCAGAGTCCATGCCCCAGCGCAGAGCCTGACACGGGGCTCAAGCTCACCACCCTGAGATTACAACCTGAGCTGAAATCAAGAGTTGGGCGCTTAATCAACTGAGCCACCGAGGTGCCCCAAAGTGTTCTTTCTAACAAGAACATGTGAGGGAGTCCCATCTTCTGTTGTTAACCTGCAGAGGCTCCTCCTGCTTCCTGGACGGAGTCCTCAGGCTCTGCCACAGTCCCCACACCTCATGCAGGAGGCCAAGCTCTCCTCTCCCACTTGCTCTCGCCACCGCCCGCCTGTCTTTACTTTCTAGGACACTGTACTCTGCCAGCCACCTGCCTTCCCCATGCTCTGTCCCTCCTCTGTGCTTGCTGGGGCTGTCCCCTGTCCCCTCCACCTGGATGCTCTTCTCACTTACTTTACCCCTGAGAACACCTCCTGTCCTAAGACTCGTTTCAGCATTGCCTCTTTCAGGAGGCTTCCTCCTCTGCACTGGCGTAGGTGTCCCTGGGGCACTTCTTTTGCAACTGGGCATAGATATGTCATGTGCTTTCTCCAGTGTCGGCCTCTGGGGTCCTCTCCTGCCACAGAGGGAGCACCTTGAGGGTGAGCTTGGTCTTCTGTAGGTGCATGTCCTGGCAGGTGATCAGTAATTGTCCATGGGTGAATTAGGGAGTGTGTGTGTGTGTGTGTGTGTGTGTGTGTGCATGAGAAAGAGAGAGAGAGGGAGAGAGGCAAGAGGTCCTCCAGAGAAGCCAGGGTGGGAACGCCAGACGAGGCGTGGATCTGGGAGGGTCAGGAGAGGAGACAGGGCAGCTTTCAGGGACACGCTGGGGAGCCTTTCAGGGCAGGGACTTGGATGCACTGCTGTCAGCTCATGCTGTGCCGCTCTGATGTTTGAAAAGCAGGTTGCTCCAGAACCTTCTGTCTGGTCCTTAAGTTCCAGCAGCTGCTTCTGTGGCATCTTTTGCCTGTGGGGAACTCAAAAAGCCAGACTCCCTCTCCCTGCTTTGCTCTCCTTCCTACTTGACAGAAGAACAGGTGGTTCTTTCCAACTGGCAAATTCCAGCGCCTTACATTGTGTTTGGTTTACGTAAGGTGACTGCCGGCCAAAGCTGTTACGCTGTCATTGTTCTATTAAAGTCAAGATAGATGATTAGGGCTCCATTGACCAAGCACCTTGGAAGTGCCCAGTGCAATGCCGGGTGCTATCCACACACTTCTTGCACCTCACAGCACCTGGAGAATGGCTTCTCCCCATTTCATGCATGAGGAAACTGAGACCCATAAGAGACCCCTAAGCTAAAGAATTTACCTAACACTTCCTCCCAGGGAAGAGTCAGAACCAGATTCCACTCAGGCATTTCTGACCCCATGTGGACTCCCAAAATGTAAGGGAAAACACGGAGAAAATAAAGAGTCTGGGAAAAAGAGTCTTGTAAAATATGTTTGGTTCCAACTTCTTAATTTTTAGAAATGAAATGATGACACTGTAAGATTCTGTGAGGCTCCCTAGGGCTTTCAAGTCCAGGCTCCGGGTCACTGTACTTTGCAACCTGAGGCATTTGGGATGAATGGGAGAGATCTGGGAGGATGCTGGGCAGGGAGTGTTGTTAGGGGGGTAGCTCCTATGTACATGGGAGGAAGCTGGTGAAGGAGATGGGGACAGGGTGCTCCCGGCAAAGGGAATCACATCTGCAAAAGCCTCAGGGGCTGCAAGATCAGGGCACCTTCGGGAAGTGGAGAGGTGTAGCCAAGACTCCAGGGCTCCTTCCTGAAGGGCTTCCCAAGAGCACTGGGGAGCCCACTGAAGGTCGCGTGTGAGGGAGGGTTATGGCTTATATTTCAGACTCTGCTCTGGCTGCAGGATCAGGAAGGACAGGACATGACAAGGCTACAGGCGATTTCCTCACACCCCTGACGGATGTGCCAAACTTCAGCTCAGAATCTGTGAGTAAAGGGATCCCTGGGTGGCACAGCGGTTTGGCGCCTGCCTTTGGCCCAGGGCGTGATCCTGGAGACCCGGAATCGAATCCCACGTCAGGCTCCTGGTGCATGGAGCCTGCTTCTCCCTCTGCCTGTGTCTCTGCCTCTCTCTCTCTCTCTGTGTGACTATCATAAAATTAAAAAAAAAAAAATCTGTGGGTAAGTAGGCAGGCTCCTGCCTCAGGAGCTCACCTTCTCTGAGTTACCGGCCTTGTTACGGAGTCAGGCCTGTGGACTCAGCCATAGTGGGGATTCCGGGTGGAAGGAGGTTTTTGCTATTTAAAACCCCAGCCTTGAGGCGCCTGGGTGGCTCAGTCACTGAATCATCTGCCTTCAGCTCAGGTCTGGTCTCGGGGTCCTGGGATCGAGCCCCCGTACCCGGCTTCCTGCTCCGCGGGGAGCCTGCTTCTCCCCCTCCGTCCTGCTCAGGCTCTCTCTTGCTATCTCTGTCTCTCTCTCTCTTTAATAAAATCTTTAAAATTAAAAAAAATAATAAAAAAAATAAAGCCTCAGCCTCTTTCCAAGAGTGGTGGGCGGGGTTAAAGGAAGGTGCCTCCTCCTGGGCTGGGACCAGAGCAGGGGCTGGAAGGGGGCTGTGGAGAGAGCGGTTTCACAGCCCCTGAGCCAGACCGGGGAGAGTCAGGAGGGGCCAGGGTGGTGCCAGCCTGAGGCCAGCGTGGGATGGGGCGGCAGGGGTATTCTGCTGGTGGAGGAGAGGCTGGGGGGGCTCCTAAGAACAGCGCTAAGCCCCAGGAAGCAGCTCCCTCTCTGGGTCCTTTGGCCTCCTCCCACCCACTGTTGACTAGTACACGTTCTTCGCCCCACCTGGGCCTGACCCTCCGTGTCTTTGACCACACAGGCTCCCCGGGGCCCTAGACCCGGCTGGGGCCCCAGCCTTACTCACAGAGACCACTCTGGTTTGGCAGATCCCCCAAGAAGCTGCCACTAGGGCTTGGGCAGACCCTGCCCCCACACCCCACCCACCCAGGGCCACCCTCAGAGCACAGGCTGGCGAAAGGGTGTTTGTTCCTACCCAGAATAACATGTTCAAGGCTCATTTCCTCAGCTCACGAGGCCATAGATTGACAGCTCTGATAGAGCAGAGGGGCCTGTGGGGCCCGGCTGGACCCAACTGGCCTGACGTGACACAGGACTGCTGCGTGGTCCTTCTCACCCCTCCCTGTGGCTCACTTGGGTCTGCCCGGGGTCCATCCCCCTGCCTCCCCATCTTTTTTCTCCTCCTTCTGTCTTGTCTGCTGCCTGCCCTGCATCCTTCTGCCTCTCTCCTCCCTCCCTTCCTTGACTTTCCCTGCCTCTGCCTTGCTGGAGGCTTTCTTCTTCACTTTCTGCTTCTCACAGTTCTCTCTCCGTACCCCCACCTGCACCCCTCCCTCTGTCCCGTCGCCACACCAGACACGTTTATTTGGACAACAAAGGAGGATATTGTGCTCACAAACAAGATTCCTGGAGTCAGCTCTCAGACCCTGGCATCAGAAAAAAGGATGGGGGCCCAGCTAGCTGGGGAGAGGCTCTGTGGCTTGTGGGGGCCCCATGCTAGAAGTGGATTTAGAGGGAAATGTAGACAGGAGTTTTCAGCTTCTGTCCTTTGACCTTGCTCACCCTGCCACCTGCAACAGTGAGAAGAAGACATGAATAATAATAATTAGGATCGAAGTCACCACTGTTGCTGTAGGGGGTACCCTAGATCTCTTCCATACAATATTGTGCGTTCAACCACCACAACAGTCCTACAAAATTGGTCTTTTTTATTTTTAAATATTTATTTATTTATTTATTTATTTATTTATTTATTTATTTATTCATGAGAGACACACACAGAGAGAGGCAGAGACATAGGCAGAGGGAGAAGCAGGCTCCATGTAGGGTGCTCGATATGGGACTTGATCCCAGGACCCTCAGGATCACAACCTGAGCCGAAGACAGACACTAACCACTGAGCCACCCAGGTGACTCTAGAATTGGTTTTATTGTCCCCTGTAGCAGACCAGGAAACCGAGACGCAGGCTCAGATGCAGGCCCCAGCACAGATTCGACTGACCCCAAGCCGGCTGTCCTCTGTGCTAGGACAGCTGTCACATGCTGATTGATTTTGCTATAGGATTTGGGGGACCTGGGGAAGTTGCTGATGCCATCTCATCAGTTTCCATGGGAGGACAATATTCTGGGAACACGGTGCCTGGCACGTGGTCACTCACCAGCCATCAGTGATGGAGCAGAGACCAGTCGTCTGATGTCCAGGAGAGGAAAGGGGAAGCCGGATTGGGACCCTACCTGTGGCCCCAGCAGGGCTCTTTCTTCACCATGTGGCCCCAGTTAAGCCTCTGCCCCTCTGTGAGCTCTCACCATCACCACTTGAAAAGCAGGGGGTCTGAGAATCCCCCATGGGGCTCCATAGAGGGGTCTGCCCCTAGGCTGGGGGCATGGGAAGAAATCCAAGGATTTTCTTTTTCAGAGTTTCACTTTCCACTTGACCTCTACCTGTGATTTTCCTACCTGGAAACTAATCCTGTGTATTTTTTTTTAAAGATTTTATTTATTTATTTATTTTGAGAGAGAGCAAGAGAACATGAGCAGGAGGAGGGGCAAGGAGAGAAGCAGACTTCCCACTGAGCAGGGAGCCCGATTTGGGACTCAATCCCAGGTCCCTGAGATCATGACTAGAGCCGAAGGCAGGCACTTAGCCCACTGAGCCTCCCACGTGCCCCTAATCCTGTGTATTTACAGGAATCAGGCAAAATGATGTTTTAAAAAGAAAACCCTATGGATGTGGCCATAATGAGGTTGGGTTCTCAGGGCACATCTTGCCCCGTGACAAAGGGGACAATCCTACTCCCCAGGAGCCCCCAGCCACCCCACTTTTAGACTGCACAAGCCTGCCAGCTTGAGATTTCCAGCACCTTTCATTCATTTATTCAACACACGTTTGCCGAGAACCTGCCGCGTGCCAGTGCCGTTCGAAGCATGGGGGATTCAGCAGAGAACAAGGCAGGTGAGCATCCCCAACCTTGTGGGTCTCACGTTCTGAGAGGGAGAAAAAATGATAAATCAGGTAAATGAAGGAGTCATGATTGTATAATGATTGTATAATAGTTTAAAGTGATCAAGTGCCGATAAAGGAAGAAAGGGCAAGGGAGAGCACACAGGAGGGGCAGTGATCCCGACAGAGGGTGACACAGCAGACTGCACCGCCTCCAGGCCCACGTCCTGCCACGGGCTCCCCACTGGGCCCCGAAGGCAAAGACACATGGGATGCGAGCTCTGCATGCCATTTAAGGTTTTCAAGGGGCACTCAAAAAGATAAAACGTGTAAATAATTTTAGTAGTGTATTTTCTCTAACCTAATATATCCAAAGTATTGCTAATTCAACATTAATCAGCATAAAAATACGTCACGAGACATTTTCATTCTTTTCGTGCTAAGCCTTTGAAATCTATTGTGTATTTTACACCTGCAACACATCTCACTGTGGATCAGCCACGTGTCATCTGCTCGACAGCCTTGAGTGGAGCAGATCTCAAGTGCCAATCGGACCTTGGCACTCCTTGGCTTCAGTGGCATCCAACTGCCCTAAGAATGTGACCTGGATATCTTGCAGTGCGAGACAAGGCCCTTCATGATCTGGGCTGCCTCTTGACCACATCCCCACCCAGTCTCTCCCAGCCCTGGTTGTTCTCTTGCCTCTTACATGTGCCAAGCTCACCTCTGCCCCAGGGCCTTTGCTCTTGCTCTTCCTCTGCCTGGACTATTCGTCTTCCAATCTGGGTGTGCTTGATCTCCCCATGTCATTTTGCTTTCTGCTTGCTTGCCACCTCCACAGAGATCCTCCCCAGCCACCTGCTCTAATTTTCCATCATATCACCCTGCTTTACCTCTGCGCAGTATCTTGCTCTTTGGAAGCAGCTTTTTTAGTGCTTTGGCTTTTTGCTTTGATGTTTGTTTTCTGGAACAGACAGCTGTCCTTTGCAGAACCGTGTACATGGTAAGCACTCAACAACACTCATTGTCTCGAATTAATCTCTCAGAATAGTTGGTATGTGGCCTCACTGACTGTAAATTCTCTGCACCAACGCATTGCACAGATGTGGACACACATGTGCCAGAAGGTGAGTAGCACAGCCCAACAGGGAAAACTTAACCCACTCGTCGTCTGCTAAAAGTGTGATTTCTTGGCAAACTTCATCAGAGCTTGTATTTATGAATTTTCCATCCTTGACCACTACTGGTCATGCCTAATGGGTCTGTGACTGCTTAGAGCCGGGGCCTGTCTTGTGAGCAGCAAACACCATCCTAACATTTCATAATGATAAAATCCTGATCTGAAAGGGATCATGATAATGACCACCTAACACACTTGGTTTCAGTTAATATGACCTATGTAGGTAAAAGCCCCCAGCCCAGGCTTAGCACACACTAGGTGTGCTAGGAAATGTGAGTGCTCTTCAGAGCAATTTGGAAAATAGTTGTAGGGCACCTGGCATGCGCTGGACATGGTGCTTAATGCGGGAAATTAATGGAGAAAGAGACTCAGGTGGCAGGTACCAAGATTTCCTCCTCAAGCTGAGACATTATTTTCCAACCTGTCTGCTGGCCACTATACAAGGCAGAGAGCCACCTGCTTTATCCCCAGACCTGACCTGTGTCTCTGGAGACATATCTACCTTTCTTCCACTATGTCCCTGGGTGCAGGCATTCTGCAAGGTGTCCTGGGAGCTCGGCAAGTGTCCAACCCAATGAGGAGCGTTTCTAATCCTTGGGACTTTTGGGAAGGTCACTGAAAGAAGAACCAGTCAAGACCAGAGCTCTGGCACTGTGGGCAGGGTGTCCCTAGGCTAGGCGCCCTCCCTCCGTGAGTCACTTAGAGGATTAGGCCAGATGAGAGGTTGGTTGTCCTAAGATATTTAGGAGGAGAATCTTGCTTCAGAAGAAATCCTCATGAAACTCCAATAAGTGAAGCAGAACAAGCAGGAGCTTGGCAGCCAAGGCAGGGCAGGAGCCCAGAGCTCTCCCACACTGCCTGTCTTCTCCACTCCATCCTCTTTGGAACCCCTAGGGATCCACGGGACCTAGATTGAAAACCAAGGGCATATCCTCTCTGGAGCCAGAACTGGTGGTCTAGCCCTGTCTCTTGCCCATGGGGTGCCCTAACTTCTTAAAGAAGTTCAGAGTTTCATCTATGAAATGGAGTTAATAATAGCATCTACCTAATAGGGATGCCGTGAGAAGTAAATTGAAAGGTGAAAAGTCACGTAAAGCATATAACCCAGTGCCAGCGCAGATACTCAGAAAAAGCACTGTTCCTGCCACGAGTGCCTGTGTATTAAGTCTGAACCCTGTGAGAGGGAATGTTCCGCCTAACAGAGAGAGCAGGGGATGGTAGACTTTCAGCACTGTGGTTGGGGGAGCAGGGCGGTGTGCAGAGGTCTTTGGAGTCTTCCTATGTCTTCCTGGAGGTGCCCTCCTGGCTTTGGTCCTGCATATGGTGGCTTCGGTTTCCCAACAAATAATAAGACCATTGACTCCCTGATTTTGCTACATTCACTGTAAAATACTTCAGGATCCAAGCACTCAGCACCTATTTGGACTCAGGGGAGGAAGAAGGAAGAGGCGTTCAGTAAAAGCGTGCTCAGGCTGCACCTGTCCCCCAAGCTGGGGCTGAGCCACCCAGGCTGGTGCAGGTGCCGGGGCTTGGAGGGATTGGGGATGGGGTGGTGTGTATTCTGCAACATTCTTTGTCAAGGAGGCTGGCTAAGGAAGCCCCATCCTGGAGACAAAACTCCTGGGAACAACAGCCAGGTGGCCTATAGAGGAACAGCCCTCACTCTGCCCCTCCCCCTGCCTGCTGGCCTCTGACATAATCCAGGACCCCTGGGCCAGGCTCAGAGCTCAATCATTAACTGAGCAGCTTGCTGAAAGGATTTGTTTTCGGCTACAGCTATGAATGCCAGGAAAACATGCAAACAATCATCTGGGATTAGCTAGTCAGAAAGGGGAGGGGTATAACAAAAGAAGATAGTATTTTTTAAAGTGTTTAACTTAAATTAATTAATTAACATATAGTGTGTTATTAGTTTCAGGGGTAGAATTTATTGATTCCTCAGTTGCATAGAACACCCAGTGCTCATTCCATCACGTGCCCTCCTTAATGCCCATCCCCCAGTGACCCACCCCCCCACCTCCCCTCCATCAACCTTCAGTTGGTTTTCTAGAGTTAAGAGTCCCTATGGTTTGTCTCCCTCTCTGTTTTTAATTGTTGAAGGTGGAATTTATATTCTCTCTAGTCGTCTGTATGTTTGAAAATCTTTTTCTAAATTTTTGAAGCAGACATTATGCATCGTACCACTTCATCTGTAAATATTTTAACATGAACCCCTAAAAAGGAGGTCTTGCAATGAATAATAAACACAATGCTCTTATCACCTTAAAAAGACTAAAAACAGGGCAGCCCGGGTGGCTCAGCAGTTTAGCGCCGCCTTCAGCCGAGGGTGTGATCCTGGAGTCCCAGGATCGAGTCCCAAGTCAGGCTCCCTGCATGGAGCCTGCTTCTCCCTCTGCCTGTGTCTTCTGCCTCTCATGAATAAATGAATAAAATCTTTAAAAAAAAAGACTAAGAACAATTTTTCAATACAATCAAACGTCCAGGCTGTGTTTGCATTTCCCTGATTGTCATGTGAAATTTTTAAGTGTTTTCTTTACATCAGGATCCACTTAGAGGCCTTCTATTAAGATTGACTTTTCACTTAAGTCTCTTTTGATTCGTAAGTTCTTCCTTTATCTTTTATTTGCTCAGAGTATTTTGTTGAAGAAATCACATGGCTGATACTATAAAGTTTCCTACACTGTGACCATTCTATTTTCATCCTCAGGTATCCTATAGTTTTCCTCTGCCTCCTGTATTTGCTCGAAATTGGCAGTGAGACCTTCGGGGTGACTAGGATTTTTGGCATGGCTGCTTCCTCGGTACTGTGTTCTTCTACCACAGGGAGCGTGATGTCTGGGTATCTTTTTTTCATGTGAGCAGCTAATGATATTCATTACCTAGATCTACTAATTCATTAGATTGGGAAGGACTGATGTTCAAATTCAATCATCTCTTATTTTTAAGCTGGACTGCTTCTATAAAGAGAAGATTCCCCCTATCAATTGTGTGGTGACTTTGAGGTCTTGGTTGTAAAAGCAGGATAAGTGCTTGATGCTTCCCTTCTATGTATGTATCATTTACCATGATTTGGTTTCCCAGCTTTTTCCACAAGTAACCACTGAGTTTGTGTGCATGTGTGTGTGTTTGATATTATTATGATCCCATGATTTAAACATATTTGATTTCTTTCAATTTATGGTAGGAATAGTAGAAAGACAATAGTCTTTCCTGATGCCCAAATTACACCATCTTTGGCCAATGGAAGTTACTGGAATGGGCTCCTGAGTCCTTCTGATATACTCTATTAATCTTTGATAGCTTACTGTATCTGTATGAAAGGATATTCCAAGCTCATTGTACATCTCTTGACTCAGAATTGTCCGTTTCTATAAGGAATCCTGGTTTCTTTCAGTAAGAAGTGGTATTTAGACACCACAATCTGGATCTAGGGGGGTGCTCATTGTATTGGACTATTTACATTTCCAGATCTTTTTAGTGAACACAACTATAAAATATATACTTTATTTTAAAAAACATAAGATACATTATAAGTTCATGGTGATATTTCCAATTCAAATTTGACCAGAGGCTTAATACTTCATTGGTCTTACTCTGTGATTTCTTTTAACCATGTTGAAAATCTCAGCTTTGAGAACTCGAGCATAGTTACTCACTTGATTTATCTTTTATTACACACACAATGGGCTCAGAAGAATAACAACTTTATGGTCATCAAAAATGATTTAAGATTTTGGAGGGCATTTCTTTTTGCCTTTAGATTATATCCCACTAAGAATGTGTATTCAATTACTAAGCTTTAATATCATTTGAAGTAGTTTCTCTCTGTGTGGTTGTTACCAGCTAAATACAAATTAGGTTCATTGATTTTAATTTTGGGGATTGTTCTTTGATTTATTCAATTTTGGTTTTTAATCATGAAAATGCATTTTTTTATAAAGAAGATTTTCTTTAAGATTTTATTAAAGAGAGAGAGAGAGAGAGAGAGAGAGAGAGAATGTACAATCATGGGGAGAGGCAGAGGTAGAGGGTTATACAGACTCCCCACTCAGTGGGGAGCCTGACCTGGGGCTCAATCCCAGGACCCTGAGATCATGACCTGAGCTGAAGTCAGACACTTAATCAACTGAGCCACCCAGGTGCCGCATGAAAATGCATTTTTGATGGTTTCATACTCAAACCCAAAGACAAGGGATGTTCAAAGGCTGACTTCTCGTGTCTCTTTCACCTTATTCCCCCTTCCTTCCCTCCACTGTGGGCAACCATTTCTAAAAGTATGCTTTTTCTTTTCATTATTTTCTATACATAAGCAAATACACACACCCATTTAGCATTCCCCTTTTTTCTTAGGCTTACCTCCAGAGAACCTGCTGTAGTAGGTCTAGGCTAGAGCCTAGGAATTTGTGTTTTATTCCTCTTGGCCTTTCCAAGGGATTCTGGTGCAGTTGTCCATGGGCCACAGGTAGGAAACATAACTCTAAAGATTTGGAGTGGTAGGGGAACTCAAGGCAGTGGCTGTGGGGCGAGTGGTGGGGAGTATGCTTGAGTAAAAGTGCTGTGACAGGCAATGGCAAATACCAAGTGGACAGGGTGATGAGTCCAGTCTGCCCAAGTTGGGAAGAGTATTTCACTGCTGATATTGTTTTTTTTTTCTTTTTTTAAAAGATTTTATTTATTTATATTATTTATTCATGAGAGAGAGAGAGAGAGAGAGAGAGAGAGAGGCAGAGACACAGGCAGAGGGAGAAGCAGGCTCCATGCAGGGAGTCCAATGCGGAACTCCATCCGGGATTCCAGGATCATGTCCTGGGCTGAAGGCAGGTGCTAAACTGCTGAGCCACCCAGGGATCCCCACTGCTGACATTGTTGAGAATTCCCAGTGCATAGAGATGACACACAGGCTGTGTGGGTATGTGTCTGCACCTGCAGAGGGGCTTTCTCAGGGAAGCTGGGATGAAGAACTGGGGTGCTGGGGAGAAGCAACAGATGCTTGACTTACTTATCTTTCATAACCAGGTAATAGGGAGCTATGGGTGGTTCTTGAGCAATAAGGAGAAGTATAGTCAGGTCAAAATTTTCTCCTTGGTCTCTCCTTCCACTTACTATTTTTGAGGACAAGAAAACAAATGTGATCTACTCTTCCTTGTCCCAAAGGGACTTTCTAGAGTCTTATGTTGGACTCTAAAACCACTTACACTTTGTTCCTTTTCTCTTTGGTCTTTAAACACACACACACACACACACACACCTTGTGCTGCTTTCCTGGCAGAGCCACATCAGGGCCATTAATTAACTCAAGAATCCTTTTAAAGAAAGATTAAGAAGAAACAGGCAGGAGCAGGGAGTGGCAAGACTCCATTCCCAGAGGGAAAGAGAATACGTTTCTGGGGGAGAAAGAGAAAGCAAAGGGGCAAAGGATGGGGCTGCCTCTCCATTCTCTGTGGCTTTTCTTAGGGCTGCCAGCAGGCCTGAAGTGGGGCGAGCTGGTCAGAATGTGAGGCCTGTATCCTTTTGGCTGAAGGCAGTGTTGGGCCTGTCAGGCGACAGCCACATGCTTTACAGTCCCAGCTCTATCCTCACGAATGCTCTCAACGTCAGTGGCACCATCTGTAAGAGGGGGGAAATGCTGTTTCCAAAGGTTCAAGAGGAAAGTGTTAAGTGTACTTGGCTAATTAGCTCCTAGGAAAGGTTTAGGCAGTGAGAGCCAAGGGCTGCTGTGAGGCTGGGGAGCTGGAGGAGAGTGGCTGACAGGTTTCTGTTCCCTGGTTAGGATTCTGGGCTGTTCTGGGCATCTTCGTTTTAAGACGTTACTCAATTGCAAATGGGTTCAGGGCAAGGGCTGCATTTTATAAACCTTTGCACTTCCTGGGACTCTCAGAACACCTTGCACATTGTGTGCTTCCAGGAATAGTTACTGGGAGATTGGTCAGGCTGGGCATTCCCTGCACCCAGGATCCCTGGGTCAGCACTGGGTCCTACTCCTTTCTGGGTCCCTGGCACCTCCCGGGAGCAGGTGGGAGGTGCTCTATAAACACGCCTGCATTTCTGTGGAAGTACTTGTTTGCTTCAAACATTACTTTGCTTTCATCTGCTAATGCTTCTTGACTTCATTTCCCTCTCCTCCCCCAAAATCAAGGTTTTCTAACATGGACAATACAGAGCAGTATGAAGAAGTTACCCATAATCCCACATAAAGTTATTTTCTAAGGTAAAGCCTGCTTTTTTGCTAATGTACAATACTCTGTGAATACTGTATACATACACATATATGTACCCATATAAATGTATATTTATGGCTGAAGAAATTTTATATATACATGTCTAAATGTTTATTTATTTATTAGGAATGATGCTTAATGACTGGTGTTTATTGACACCCCCCCCACCACCAAATTCTGTTCTTTGATATCTTAAATATTCTCCCATTTGAAGTGGGGCAGTCTGGCCCTGGGGGAGCCCTCATCCCCACCCCATCCTGCCTCTCTGATGAGGGGGATAAGGCATCGGTGAAGGGGCCAGAGAAGTGGGTGTTCTGGAAACATCGAGAGAAGGATGAAGTCATCTAAGCTAGAAACATTATGGAAGGCTTCCTGGAGGAAGTGGGATTGAGCCTGACCTGGAGGGATGGGAAGGGCTTCATTCTCTACGCATATGGGGACCTGGGAGTCATTCCCCAGTCGTGGTGGGTGTTACTGTGGTCTGGAGGCCCAGATGAGCTTCTGATTCCTCAGAGCTCCGGTGTTACCACAGTCCCCTTTAGAACAATGGTGTGGGGCAGGGGGTGGGGTGGCCAAAGCAGGGACTCTGGAATCTGACAGGCCTGTGCTCAAATGCTGGCCTTCTCTTCCGGTTATAGGAAGATGAGCAGGTGACATGGTGTCCTCATGTTGGCACCACTGTGCCTGCAGGTGGGCAACATGGGCAAACACCGGTGCCTGCTTCACACCGGAATGGTGTGAGTGACATGGATGCAGTGACAGCCTGGCTGCCTTGACTTGGACACAGTCTGGCACAGAGTCAGTACAATAAATGCTGGTGGAGGGACACCTGGGGGGCTCAGCGGTTGAGCGTCTGCCTTCAGCTCAGCGTGTGATCCCGGGGTCCTGGGATGGAGTTCTGCATCAGGTTCCCTGCAGGGAGCCTGCTTCTCCCTCTGCCTACGTCTCTGCCTCTCTCTGTGTGTCTCTCATGAATAAATAAATAAATAAAACCTTAAAAAAAAATAAATGCCGGTGGAAACAAAGGCCCACAGAGCTGAAGGGCGCCCCTCTGTTCCTGAGTTAGCCCTGCTCCCCCATGCCCACCTTGCACGCAGGAGGCAGCCTTGGCGAGGCCGTCCTGGAGCAGTGGTTATGGCAGCTGTCTCTCCACGGCCCAGGCACACTTACTTCCCTTATGATGACTGAGAAGAACAATCTCCTTGGAGGTCAGGAAATGCCGAGAATGCCACAGGTCAGCTGTTAATGCTCAGTTCTCTCTCTTCCTCCTGCAGGGAGCTTTGAGCTGGACAGGGGAGACAATGCCTTCTGGTCTCTTCCCTGGCAGAGGAGCCTGGGGCCTCTTGGCACTCAAAGGGTGGCCAGGGTGTGAAACTCCACTCTCCTTCTGTTCTTGGTGTAGTGTCCCCCACCTTTTCCTGTTTGCCATTCCAGAGCATGGGACTGGCTCTTCTCCCAGCCTTCCTGCTACCTTGGGAATGGGTACCCAAGGGCTTGGCCAGGGTCATCCCAACTGCCCGCCCCCTCCCTTCTATGACTCATCAGGACCTTATTGCCCATTAGTCCCACCACCAAATGGGGGAGGGGAAAAAGCAGGGGAAAAAGTTGAGAACAGAGTCCTTGGTCCAGCCATGAATGACCCACATGCACAGCGCCCAGACATGCACCAGTCCTTTCTCATCATCTGGGAGCTCTAGATGCTCCCATGCCCACCAACCTGCACGACCCTTGGCCCCTGTGGGACGTGCTGGCCACTGTCTTCCTTTATCATGGCTCTGTATCCCATTGCCACTTGCCAGTACTATTTAGACCAAACTGAGTACCCATCACCAAAAATCTATTTCTATTGAAGCAGAAATGCGTAACAGTTCACATGCATATTTTCAACGTCTTCAGACCCATGTCTTTCATTTCATCTGATTCTCTCCATACCCTCCACGTTGTCTCCATTCCAGTTATGTTTACTGAGGGCATCTGCATGTTGCTCCATCCCTGAACTCAGCTGAGCTCTTCTCAGGGACTGGCTGGCCTCTGTGGGGTGGCCAGCCTGGGTGAGGCTTTGCTGTAAGGCTCTGTCCTCTGGAAACTCCCTGCAATTGACAAGACAAGACTTTTGTCTTAAAAGACCTTTTCCACTGTTGTTTAAAAAATCGTTTTTATTTTGAAATAATCATAGATGCGTAGGAAACTGCAAAAATAGTACAGCGACATCTGTTTATCCTTCACTCAAGTTTCCCTAAGGACAATGTCTTGCATAACTGTAGCATCTCCCTGAAGCCAGGAAATAGACACGGGTCACAATTTGACCAATTTGTCAGATGGCACTATTTTTATATATTGTGTGTGCATGTGTGCATGTGTGTGACTGTATCTGTACAATTTTTACCACAAGTATATGTTCATGTAACCCTCACCATCAAGATCCAGAACTCTTCCATCCGCGCGGCCACTCACCCTCTGCATCCCTCACCCCTGACGACCATTACTCTGCTCTCCATCACAGTCATTTTGCCATTTTAAAAATGCTATGCAAACAGTCATATAATATATACTTTAGAAATTGTGTTTACTTAACATATATATTTGTGTGTATATCGGTCCCCAACTTATAATAGTTGTGACTTTTTCGATGTTTACAATGCTGCAAAAGTGATACTCATTCAATAGAAACTATACCTCGAATTTTAAATTTTGGTCTTGTCTTGGGCTGGCTCCATGCACTATGATGCTCTCTCATGATGCTGGGCAGCTACCCAGTCATAAGGGTTGACAACTGATACACTTACAACCACTTTACCCAAACAGCCGTTCTGATTGTCACTTCCAGTACCGTAGTCCATAAGTTACGTGAGAGAGTCTACACTGTATTATAAATAGGCTTTCTGTTAGATGACTCTGCCCGACTCTGGGCTTGTGTAAGTGTTCTGAGCACGCATGAGGTAGGCAAGGCTGAGCTATGGTGGTTAGCAGGTTAGGTGGATTAAAGGCATTTTCAACTTAGATATTTCCAACTTACTGGTATATAACCCTCATCATAAGAAGAGGATCTGTATATAAAGTGAAAATTTAAACAGAACTAGAGGTCATACCTGGTTTCCCTCTTATCTGGTCCTCCCTCCAAGGGCAACACTGATAATAGTTTTTTGGGTTTCCCTTTAAAATTTTTTTTAAAAAGATTTTTATTTATTTATTTGAGAGAGAGAAAGAGAGCACAAGTGGGGGGACGAGCAGAGGGAGAGGGAGAAGCAGACTCCCCACTGAGTGTGGAGCCTGACGCTGGGTTTGATCTCATGACCTTGAGATCACGACCTGAGGGGAAATCAAGAGTCGGACGCTTAACCAATTGAGCCACCCAGGCACCCCTCCTTTTAAACTTTTTTATACAAATACAGACACACAAGTCCTCTTCTGCAAAACTGCAAAATATCCCCAATTCTTAGTCCCTTAGATTATATTTATACACAACTTAGAAGGTTAGATGAAGGCGGTGAACTGCGCCCTCCTGTCCAGCATCAAATCCGTAAACATCAACCACTTGTCACCACGTGCCCAGCTCCCACCTCGTGCAAGCCTGGACGTCTCCTGCCCGGACAAGGAGAAGCTCGTCACTGCACTCGGCCTCCTCCGTGTCTCTCCTGCAGTGCTTCTCAACCAGGTGCTCTGCCCACCAGGGGACACTGGGGGAGGTGTGCAGACATTTTTGGTTGTCACACCTCGGGGGAAAGGGTCCTTCTGGCATCTGGTGGGTAGAGGCCCGGGATGCTTCTCAACATCGTAGAATGCACAGCGGAGCGCCCACGGAAAGGCTCGCCCGGCCCACGGCGTCAGTAGTGCTGCCCTCGGAAGCTCTGCTCAGCGCCTAATCTCCCTGGGCCAGCATCCAGGCCGATCTCCTGCTCAAAACCCTCAGTATCTTTCTTCCCAGCTCTCTTGGCATAAAATCCAAAATGCTCCCAGCACCTGCAACATCCGTGGTGATCCCTGACTTCACCTCTCCCACGACTCCAGTCCAGCGTCACCACCATTCCCTGGGCACATCGTCAAAGAGGCCAAGCACGCCCCGACCTCTGCCCTCCTTCCTGACCTGGAATATGCTTCCCCACGCGGCTGCATGTCGGGCTCCTCTGCTGCACCCACAGCCCTGCTCCGGCGTCCTCTCTGGAGGGCCCCCCCGGACCACCTCATCTAAGAACGCCGTCTTCCCTTTGCCCTGCCCTGTCGCCCCCCGCGTTTGATGTTTATTTGATTGATTGTTTTCATTGACTTGCTTTCCCCGTTACAATGTGAACTCCTGTGTGTTTTGTTCGCTAACTCACTGACACCCTAGACAAGCACCTGGCATGGCGTAGACCCCCGACAGTGCCTGTTCAAGTTTGCTGAGCACCTCACATGTGCCGTCTTGTACATTCCTCAGAACAGCTCCAAAGGCCAGTCCATATGCCCAGCTCAGAGTAGGTGAGGATAAAGCTGAGATGCAGGAGGTCTGTGGTCCCCAAATCCATGCCACATACCACCCCCGAACACACCTAGGACTTGTCACCCTGCTCTTTAAAGCATTTCTGTACATCTGTAGCCACTCCACAGTTTTTGCTGGTGACTTTTCATATGCCTGCTGTGTTTGCTTTCTGACCTGGAGCCCTTCCTGTTTTCATTTCATCCTGCCATCTGGGCCTGACACTGGGGGCCCTCCTCTCAGGTGGAGGAACGCGGAATTTGCTCTACTCATGCAGGTCCCTTGTTGCCATTACACAGAATGTTTAAAGGAGCTGCCCCACCCCAGGGCTTAGGAATGCTGCGCAAAACAAGCCTTGTCCTAGTGTTCAGAGAGCCAGAGGACAGACACTCAGATGGACAGTCACCTCTCACCAATCACAGAGGACAGCTATGGCCATTGGGTCTTGGAAGTGGCAGGTCCCAGCCCTGGGGCTGTAAGTGGGGTCGTCGGTCCATATTCTGGACCATGTCTGAACTGTCAGCTCAGACAGCCTAGGTGCAGGCAGTCTGGGGCCCGCCCTGTAGATCTGTGCATTCTCTGCCGGTCTTGGTACGGTGCCTGATGACAATGGTTGCTGCCACTTACCGAGACCCAGTGAGCTCCATATTGGGAGTCAGAGGACCTGACCCCATGGCCAGCTGAGCCACCCTAGCTTCAATCCCTCGCACTTTCTGTTTCCTTACCTATTGAATTAAAACAGCTCAGTTATCCATCACAAGGTCTCTGGGGTATTTGCATGAGACAATATGTGTTTTTATTTTTTAAATTGAGGCATAATTTAATAAAATTTGCCTCCTTTTAGTGCACAGTTTCATAAGTTTTAGGTAACCACCACCATCACAATTGAGATATAGAATATTTTTGTCACCTCAAAATTTTTCTCATGCCTCTCTGTAGTTAAACCCTTCCCCTAGCCTAGACCTAATGACCCATCTTATTTCTGACCCTGTCACTTCACCTTTTCCAGAGTGTCATATAAGTGAAGTCATCCAGTGTGTGTAGCCTTTGGAGTCTGTCTTCTTTCAAGCACACTGCATTTCAGAATAACCATATTTCTGCATCTGTCAGTAGGTAGTTCCCTTTTCCTGCTCAGTAGCGTTCATTCCATTCATTATGTGACTGTCTCATAGCTGGCCATTGACCCATTGAAGGGCATCTGGTTGTTTCCTGAACCTGGCGATTGTGAATAGAGCTGCTGTAAACTTTCATGTTTGGGTTTTGGGGTGAGCATAGGTTTCATCTCTCTAGGGTAATGAGGAGGACCACTGGGTCATGCAGTCGATGCATGTCTAACTTTGTCAGAAACTACCAATCTCTTGCCCGTGGTGGAGCGTACCATTTTGCATTCCCACAGTAGCGTAGACGAGTCCTAGTTTCTCTGCATCTTTGCCAGCACTAGGTTTTTTGTTTTGTTTTAGCCATTCTAATAAGTGTGTACTGGGAAGTTATTCCCTTTCTGTCAATCAGTAGTTCCCAGTTTTTGAGGGAAATGCGGAAAAGCAGGTGGGAAACAGGGCTCTAGAGTCGAAACCCCTGCGTTCAAATTTGAACTAGATTATTTACTAGCAAATTTTCAGCTTTCTTATAGTGAAGCTGTTGAAGGATTTAAGTATTATAATGAATTATAAGTGCTTAGCTTTTCTGAAGATGAGCCACTATTATTACTAGAATAATACCTGATTTCTGGTCCCCCCAACAAGCATCAAGGAAGGTGTTATCATACTCCTTTTATAGATGGACATTGAAGCTCAGTTGAAAGACCCCATTTCCCCGTCTCCCTAGCATATAGTTATAGACATAGAATAAGTTCTGGACAATGAGATGCAAGCCTAAATGTCACATAGGGCTTCTGGAAAGTCTTCCTTAGTGGAAATAAGGCACAACCTTTTTCTTTTCCTCCTCCTGCAGACTTGTTGGCTGTATCTCCAGCAGCCTTTTTGAGCCATGAAGTGATCTTTAAAATATAAACGAGTATTGAGGACAGAAACACAGGAATGTGGATCCCTGATGGCATCATGAAAACATCATATTAGCTCCATACTGCCTATCCTTAGACTTCTGCAAGAAAAATTAACTTCTACCTTGTGTATGCCAAAAACAAAAACAAAAACACAAAACTTAGTGGCTTCCAACACCAAGCATTTACTCTCATGATCACAGTTCTGCAGCTGATTAGAGTTTAGCTGATTCTTGTTGAGCTTGACTGTGTCTTTGGCCCAGGCTATCAGGCTGGCCGGATTTTGCTCTAAGCTGATAGTTGGATTTAGGTCTTCTACACATGTCTCCCATTGTTTTGGGACCAGTCCTTTATGACAATGTCAGAAGTGCTAGAGCACAAGCTTAATTTCACAGACACATTAAAAACTACTACTTGCACCCTGCATGTTAACACGCCCTTGGCCGAAGCTGTTGGCCAAATCCATTATCAGTGGGTAGAGGAATATATCCTCTTTATGCTGAGAGCAACCCCAAGTCAAATGGCAAAGAGAGTGGACATGGGAGGTGTGGAAAGTTGGGAATGATGATACCATGCGCTATAGCCACTGAGGTATTACCACTGGGTCTGCAATTTTTCAAGATGGCAAAGACATGGTGGTAGATGTGGGATAGAATTCTTGAAAAATTCACGTGGAAAGCATTTTAAAGGAAAATATTGGGACTTCTTCATTCAAAAAGCAAAATATCACTTCCTTCACCAAGACAGAAAGCTAATGCAGAAGCAGGAAGATCTAACTTTAGATTTCTGGCCAGATAGGTAGTTGATGAACTTCTTAAGGTAAGGCTTGTATGTGATTGTATTTTATTTTTATTTTTTGAGTATCATCCCCAATACCTGGCACAGCTCTTGGCATAGAGCTGGAGCCAAATAAATATTCATGCATTTATTCATGGATATGTCTGAGTCTGACTTTTTTCACCAAAGATTCAGTAAGACCGTCATAAAGTTTATGTAGAATAGGATCTCTTAACTGTTGTAGCTTTAACATTTGGGGCCAGATCATTGTTTGTTGTTGGGCTGTCTAGTGCATTGTAGAACATTTGGCAGCATCTCTGGCCTCTACCTACTAGCTACTGGTAGTACTCCTTCCACAGTTGAGACAACCAAAAATGTCCCAGACTTTGCCAAGTCACTCCTGATGTAAGGAACCTATAATGCCCGTTCTATCACAATTTGCAGAAAAAATATCTGAAGTGCAGAAAATTAATTTAAATTAATAGAAATAGGGATTCCTGGGTGGCGCAGCGGTTTGGTGCTTGCCTTTGGCCCAGGGCGTGATCCTGGAGACCCGGGATTGAATCCCACATCAGGCTCCCAGTGCATGGAGCCTGCTTCTCCCTCTGCCTGTGTCTCTACCTCTCTCTCTCTCTCTCTCTCTCTCTCTCTCTCTCTGTGACTATCATAAATAAATAACAAAATAAAAAAATAAATTAATAGAAATAAATTGCATCAAGATAGTAGAATTGCATCTCTATATTTGCAGCTAAATATTATGTGCAATTTCTCACAGTTCTAAAATCAATTACCAGGGGCACTTGGGTGGCTCAGTAGTTGAGTGTCTGCCTTCAGCTCAGGTCATGATCCTGGAGTCCTGTAGGATCGAGTCCAGCATGAGGTTCCCCGCAGGGAGCCTGCTTCTCCCTCTGCCTATGTCTCAGCCTCTCTCTGTGTGTCTCTCGTGAATAAATAAATGAAATCTTAAAAATAAATAAATCCAAATAAATAAATAAATCCAAATAAATAAATAAATCCAGTACAGGGAAATTTAATGAACTGCAGACACCACTGCGTTGGTCACCAATTTTTCTGGTAAAGGCATAGGATTTTCCCTAGGTTGATAAAATTTCATTCTTTCCCTTGACAAATTTTTTGATGGTCTCCTATGGGCCAGGCCCTGGGGATCTAGCAGAAAATGGACCTCTTCATGGAGCTCATATCCTAGTGTGAGAGCAAATGATGAACATAGAAACACGTAAGTATGTAGTATAAACATTTTAGTTATAGGTGCTAGGAAGAAAATAAACAGGGAATGGCTTAGAGAGGGCAGACATTTCAGGAGGTGAATACCAGGCAGTGAGGAAGTGATTGTGAGAAGGAGGCAGAGAAGTAAAATCAGGCAGAAAAAGCAATTTTTCCTTTTCATATGGTGATGTGATGCAAGATCCAGGACTTACCTTCTCTTTACCCCTCCCTTCTTCCTCTCCTCCTTTCAAAATACCAACTAAGATGACCAAAGTCAAGAGAAATCTATCAAAGCCCTTTGTCTCCAAATTTTCATCAAGCAGGCTCTGTCTGGCCAAGTCACCTCCCACCTGTGGGCCTCAGTTTCTCTATGTGTACAATGTAAAGGTTGATGCAGATACTCAGGAGCTTTTTTGGACAGAGTGCTGTTGGGTTATTGACCTGGATTTGAATCCTGACTCCGCCATTCTCTGACAAAATAGCTGTGGAAAAGTGTGTTCACCTCTCTGAGACTCAGTTTCTTTGAAACAACCATCTTGAGGTTGGATGAAATGCCTTGAGTCTAGCCTGGTAACTCTGATGCCCTGCACCTTTTATTTATTTTTTGAAGACTTTATTTATTTATTAATGAGAGACAGAGAGACAGAGAGAGACAGAGAGATAGAGAGACAGAGACAGAGACAGAGAGAGAGACAGGCAGAGAGAGAAGCAGGCTTCATGCAGGAAGCCTGATGTGAGACTTGATCCCAGAGTCCTGGGATTATGCCCTGAGCCAAAGGCAGACGCTCAACCACTGAGCCACTCCAGTGTCCCCCCTGCACCTTTTAGACTCCCAAGTCTTGAGATGGTGACTTGTTTTTGTTTTGTTTTGTTTTTTTTGAGATGGTGACTTTGAAAGGGCTTTGGGAAAAGCCAAGTAGCCTAGGTGCAGAGTCCTAGTCTTACTGCTATGATGACCCTAATCGTGAGCTTTTGTGATTATTCAGAAGGCTCCTCAAGGTTTCTGTAAACCCTCAGAACTACAAGATTTCACTGTGGACCACAGTGTCAGAAGATACAAGAAAATCCAGGATTCCAGCACCTGGTGCATGTCCTTGGCATTTCTGAAAAATCAGACAAAATTATTTGATAGTTAGAATGTCCTTTGAAAGGAAATGTGCTCTGGTCAGTTGGATTCTCCATGTGTTTGGATTCTAGGAAAGCAGGTATTTTCTGAGTGAAAAGCAAGGCCAACCAAGATGGCCAAGTCTGGATGTTCATAACGACTAGGCTCCTGCCAGAGGAGAACTTGATCTGCGGGTGTGAGGGTGCAGGTAAGTGCAGGGGAGACAGGAGCCGCCCAGAAGGGGGGGGGAGGCTATCCTGACTGGCTATCTGGGTGGTCAGGACAGCTGGTGCCCCCACACCCGTTCTCCCTCTTCTTCTCCATCAGATCCCAGGTTCAGCTTGGGGCATCCTCCCCTTCCCAGACATCCTTGCATCTAGGAGTGATCACGTGACTTGGGTCTGGCCAGTGGTAAGAGGATGTGTGCTGATGGGGCGTCTGAGTAAAAAGTCCCTGACACAAGGGACCTGGCCAGCTGGTACACATCCATTAATTCCTCTACCCTTCCCCACTTGCCCTGTCTGGAGTGGCTGCCATGCCCGGAGGTGGAGCATCTGTCTTCCCAGCAGGAGGGAGAAGGCTACACAGTCAGGATGGCAGAGAGGAAAAGTGCATCCCAGTGGTGTGTGGGGTCACTGTGTTGGCCCTGGATTGCCCACTCCTGGACTTCTTGCCATATAAGAAAAAGTAAATCCCATTCAGTTTAGCCCCCTAATTGGTTCCTGCCCCCTCGGAGGGACTTAGCGCTGATAGATCAGGTATGCCAGTGTTACCAACCCTGTGTTGAGCACCTGCCCCATTGTTTTACTCAGTACTCACAGTCCTCCTGGGGGAGCATATCTGAACCCTACTTGACAGATGAGGATACTGAGGCTCAGAGAGGTGCCCCCCACTCCTGCTCACAATTGTACAGGTAGTCAGTGGTAGGGATGGGGTTTGAACTCAGAGCTACCTGCTTCCCAGTGCTGCATGCCCCATCCTCACCCTGTAACTCTAACAGTAAATAGCATCATAGCCACAGAATTTACTGCAGGTCTGAAACCTGGCAGGCCACTTGCTAGTTGTGCTCAGTGCCTCTGAGCCTGACTTCCCTCCCCTGGACCTGGGGATGATAGCAGTACCCACCTTGTAAGGTGGTACTTAACTTACTTGTAAGTGAGGACCACCAGCTGCCTGGCACAGAGTAGGCACTCATTGCATATAACCCCTTGACTTACTTTGGCTTCGTGGCAGTTGATGCTGAGCTAAGTGCGTTTAAAACTGCTGCGTGGTCCTCTCAGACTCTTGCACTAGCCCCTCTGAAAAGGTATCATAGTTTCTCTTTCCAGGTGATGAAACTTGGAGAGGGTGAGTTTCACTCTGAACCTCAGTCTCTTCATCTGTAAAACAGGGGTGAGGATAGCACCTGCCTTATACGGATATGTTGGGATTGAATGAAATCAGGTAGAGGCCGAACTCAGCCCAGTGTCTAGCACAGAGTAAGCACTCAGTTAGTGTAGCTGGGCTTCTAATTTGTTATTCTTACCCAGCTTTGTGCTGGGCACACAAGCCATCTGCTTCATCACCAGAGGGGATTCCAAGGGTGGACATGAGGCCCAAATCAGGGCCAGATGGGCCTCTGCCCTGCGGTCAGCTTCTGTGTGGCCTTGCTGAGACGGAGTTCCCAGTGGTGAAGGCTGGCTAGGGGCCAGTCCAGGATAAAGCCATCACAGTTTTCTCCTGACCATGGGGATCAGCCAGGGTTCCCTATCACAGCTTTAGTCCTGGGAGGCAGAAGCCTATTTAGTCACAAGAAGGCCTATGCTCACAGATGCTCAGGACAGATAAAGAACCGGCTCTGTCCGGGCCCCACCAGCGGGGTTCTCCTGATTTATGGAGAAATACCACTGTGTGAGATGTGACCTTGCCCCGTTCCCTGCTGGCGTCTTCGGGGCTGGCCACCCCAGCTGTTGGGTCATCTTTCTGAAGGACAGTGGGGTGGGGGAGGGTCAAGTTACACACACACACGCACACACACACAGAGTCCCATCTCTCTCACACGCACACTCACACTCATACTTGCCGTGAGGGATCTGGAGGGTTGTGAGGGCCTGCCTTGTCTCTGTGAGTTCCCAGCCCAGGGCAGTGCACGGGGTCGGGCATCTCTGCCACGCCTGCTGGTGGACCGCTAGACGCCTGGACGGCTGGCTGCTGGGTGGTGGAGTGAGTACTCATCCACGCACCGGCTCAGCCTCTGGATTGGGTGCCTACTGTATGCAGGCTCCGCTCCAGTTTTGGAGGAGATGAAGACTCTGCAGGGCCTGCTCTCAAAGGTCTGCCTGTCCAGCTGATGGATAAATGAGCAGAGGGAGAAAGAGGGCTGTGGCACTGTTTACCCCCACTTCCCTGGGGAGACTCCCACTCCTCCAGGAACAGAGCCAGGGTGAGCAACCAGGACAGTTGGCTGCTGCATCTCCTTGTTCTGGTCCCAAATGCAGGACAGGGACTCGGTGGTCCTATCTTGTGCTTGCATGAACCTGGAGTGGGTGCCTCCCTATAGGCTGTGCCTGGAGGTCTCAGCTTGCCTCACCCATGCCCTGGCCCAGATGCTCTTGTAGCCTTTGGAGAAGGTACTGGGCCTTCTCAAGAATCCTCATTGAGGGCTCCTGGCTGGCTCAGTTGGAAGAGCATGTGGCTCTTGACCTCAGGGTCATGAATTCAAGCCCCACATTGGGTGTAGAGATTACTAAAAAAATAAATAAATAAATTTAATTATAAAAATTAAAAAAAAGAAAGAAGAATTGATCCAGGGCTGTGAGGAGACACGGTGGCTGCCCTGGGAGCTTCCACTGGAGTGTGGACAGAGCGGCCCGTCACGGCTACGGGGGCAGGTGGGCGCCGATGCTCATGGGAGCTGATATTGACATGTTGATGGTGTGTCAGGCTGTGCCAGATCAGCCTGGAGATTTGGCACAACATTTCATGGTGAGGACAGGTCCCCCCATCCTCAGATGAAGGGACAGATGCTAAGAGAGGGTGAGTGACTTGCCTGAGAGCCAACAGCAGGTAAGAGACAGGGCAGGGTTTAAGTCCTTCGGCCTGCTCTTTGCAAAATGAGGCACCAAGTGATAGTGTTATAGGGACGGCAAATGGCCAGAGGGGCCCAGGCCAGCTCTCCGAGGGCGGACTGGTGATATTTGGAAATGTGTTCCTTGAAGGTGAAGAAGTGGGAGAGAAAGCATTTTAGGTGAGAACACCACCTGCTCAGGCCGTGGAGGTGGGCTGAGCCTGCAGGACCCCGGGATCCTGCAGTGACAGGCTAAGGGTATGTAATCCAGTCCTCACTGTACAGATGCTATGAGATGAGGCTCAGAGAGGGACACTCATGGCTTAGGGCCACACCACACCACGATGGCAGAGCTGGGGCTCCGAGCAGTGTTTTTATACCAAGAGTCACAGCAAACAAAAGGAAGAAAAAAAAACCCAAAGCAATATTTCAGTCTACCAGGTAACAAACGAGTCACCCTAGTTATTTGGTGTCTTGTAGGCAAAACAAGTGGCCATGTGATTTCACCCTTCCCTGCACCCAATCTCACCTGACGCTCTCCCCTCTTTGCACCTCACCCCCTATGCGCGCACAGCGATGGCCAAGGCCCAGGGGAAAAAATGCTGGGGGAAAACCCTAGGCCACCACTGTCCTAAAGCCTGAAAGTCAAGTTGCCAAAACAAACTTCTTTTGTCTCTCTTCATTTTTCCGTGTTTAAATAATAATAATCTGAAAATGAAGTCATTGTGCTTACCTGTAGGCCTGCCAGTGGTGCCTGCTGGTCGCCTCAAAGTGTGTCTGCCCGAGGCAGCTGTCTGGCTGGGCACTGCGGTGCATCTGCCTGGGGTCCCACTCGGGAATCAGCCCCCCAGTCTGGCAGATCGCCCCCCTTCCCTCCCATGTCTCGTCAAAACTTATCCCTGCAGTGTGCCACTCTCCCAGGGTCCATTCCTCTGCTAAAGAATGGGTCATCTCTCCCCAAGGCCTTGCCCCTGGTGGGTGACTCCAAGCCTGTAAGATGGTCCCCTGCTAGAGACACAAGCGCCATCACCCGGGACAGAATTCTCCACCCCGAAGGACTGGAGGAGCCTCAAGCAGTGGAATTTGGGTCCTGGTGGCAGATGGGTAGGATATTGTTTATGGAGGAAGGGCAGTCGGAGCCATAGAAAGGCGTAGAAAGGCATTCCTTCTGCCCCTCCTCCCTCTTCCACGGTGGGCTGGGCAGGTGCCCTTGCTCTCAGCCTCCAGGGGCCACAGACAGACGTCCCTCACTGTGGCTGACTGTCCTGGCCGGCTCCCACTGTCTTCTCTACTCAGCAGTGACCTTCCAGAGACAGTCTCTAGGGATCTTATTTTTTTCTCCACCCCTGTGGGGAGGCCAGGGCCCTGGCACACAGTAGGTGCTCCATGGTGCTCACACCTGGCCACCCTGTCCTCCCATCTGTGACTTTGGCAGTCACCTGTCGTGTTTCTTCCCACTTGGCCTCCGATGCTTCCAGGGGGGCGGGAGAGGCCGTGCTGAGGGTGGGCAGTCAGACAGCCTCATGGCTGTGGGCCACACAGTGAGCCTCTCTGGAGCCCTGCTCTTCGTTGGCCTGATGGGAATAACGATGTGTCTGTCATCTCTTACGATGCCACGGTCATCCAAGGAGGTAAGGTGTGTAAAGGTCTCAGCAGAGCTCCAATTCACAGGAGGAGTTTAATGATGGAAGGTCTTCTGCTGTGTTTATTATCTTAGGAGGCAACAGAGCTAAGAATTATTGAGCATGTGCAGCGTGCCGGGCACCGTGCTGAGAGCTTTATACCTAATCGTGGGGCTGTGCAGTAGGTGGCTTTTCTGCCCTCCTTTTACAGGACAGAAAACTCAGCCTGAGTAAGTGGCCAAGTTGGATCTGAGTTCAGGATTATCCTCTTTCACATCCTGGAGGTACTTCCACGAAGTCTTTAAAGTCCCAGAACTAGGCCTTTGCTCGCTGGGCTGGACTGGGAATACAAATGCTCACCCTGCCATCAGTGTATGTTGGGGAGGATGGGGAAGGGACCAGCCCCACAGCCTTAGCCGAGGACAATACAGGCACAGATATGCATGCACACACACACATAGGAACACACACCTGCATGCATGTGTGGACGCACATGCCAGCACGCACAGATGCATACACATAAGCACAGAACACATAGACACACATGTGCATGTGCGTGCACTTGCATGCACGTGGGAGGTGGAGCCTCCACAGAAGCAGAGGCCCCTGTCAGGCTGTCACACAGGCAAATGCTGATGCTATCTGGGTGGGCTGGGAGGGCGTCTGTCCTTGTTATCAGCCACCCGACTCTGGCGGGGAAGAGGGAGGAGGGTCACACATGGGTAGATGGAGTTGAAGTAGTGGGCTGGGGGGTGTCTGGCTGCTTCTAGAGGGTGGCGGCCCGGCTGACCATGGGGCCACAGGGGCCGCTGAGCTCTGTAAACAGGAGGCCCAGCTCAGACCTGATGGATTGGAAACTGCTGACCTTGTATCACTGAAACCGGTTGCTCACCTCTGACCTCTCTGGGGGCAGGAGGGCAAGCATGGGCTTAGGGGGTGAGGCTGACTCAGGGCAGGAAGGGAGCAGCCTGGAGATGCTTAGATGTGCCTAGGGTTCAATATCCTGACCTGTGGATGCATCTGGAGGTGTGTTCCCTTCCCTTGGTTCCCAGTAGCTTGGTCACCAAGCCCACCAACCTCTGATAACCAGCGCTATCCAATAGAACTTTCTACAATGATGGAAATGTTTTGCATCTCCACTGTCTAATGGGCAGCCAGAGTAGCTCCAGGGCTCTGGCAATGTCGCTGGTATAGCTGAAGGACTGAAATTTTAATTTGATTTAACTTAATTTAAATGTAAATGGCCACATAAGGTAGTGGGTACACACTGGGTAGTGCAGCTCTCTGTACCAGCAGGTGGGAGGGACAGAGGGCCTGAGTTCTGGGATGGGGCAGCGTGGGGCTTGAGTCCAGCTCATCTGCTGGATGTCTGTGACATACTCGTGCCCAGGGAAGTGTGACCCCCAAGACCCAACAGCAGTGTGAGAGGCCAGGGCAGCACAAGGGCCTCCAGTCACCTGCCTAGGCTTGAGTCTTGGGCTGTGGGCACGCCTGTGATTCCCCATCTGGAAAGTTGGGGCAAGTGTAGTGCAGACCTCTACTAAGTACCCTGAGGATTAACCAGCAGGTCAGCTATAAGCAGGATATAAACAATATCAAGTTGAACAAATATGTGGCTACAGAGCCATAGCCTTGCAGGCAGACCCAGGCACCAGGATTCTCCAACTCTAGCTCACAGAGGTATCAAGGGGACAGACAGCTCTTGGGGAGTCTGAGCCAACGGCTCTAATGTCTTCTGCTTGGAAGTGGGTGTAGGGACAGGCTGAGTATGTGTGTGCAAGCTTAGCGTATAACAGGGATCCCTCCAAGCAAGGGGGCTCCGTTCATTCGGGGCCCTGTTTTCTTATTAGAGATAATATTCCTCCCAACTCTCAAAGCAAATCCTCAAGAAGGGGGAGAAAAATGTTAATGCTCTTTAATTAAAATTCTTTCCCAGGCCTGTTGGTCTAAGCAGACAGGCCCCTGACCACTCAGAAACCTGCAGGTCTGAAGGAGCTGGTTCCTGGTGGGGCCCTGGGAGGCCCTGAAGAATCCTGGGGACTGAGTTTAGGATCTGGTTCACAGAGACTGTCCTGTATCCACGCCAGGGACACGAGCCAGGGTCCCTCCAGATTCACACTGCAAGCTCCTGTTCTTCCGTGACGGGAAGATATAACCCCGCTTGGTGCCCACAAGGAGCCAGCGTGCCACTGTTCTATCTCTTGGCCTTCCAGCCAACCTGCAGAGCAAGAACTTTTGTTACCAGTCTGTATTTTGCAGAGGAGGAGACTGGGGTTCAAAGTGGCGATGTAATGTAGCCAAGCCACAGAGTTGCAGGGCTAGGGTTCGTGCCCGGGTCTGCTGGACTTTCAGACCTGGGGTTTTCACCGCTCCAGGTTGCCTGGTGAACACAGCCTATAGTTCCTCACGGGCAAGCAACCATGAGAGGCCCTTGCTCAGACACAAGACACAGTGTCATAAACTGAGACCTTATTTTTTAGAACCGTCTCATCCAAGCGCACACTGCCCCTCCTCCATGGGTAAGACAATACTGCCTCCAGTGGTATCTGTCACACTCAGTGCCAGAACTTGCTTGGGTCTTCTTTGGGAACAAATGTCTGCATCTGCCAGTGAGCTAGTTCCTTTATCCCCACACCTTACTCGTGACAAACCAGTATTGCCCAGACTGACCCCCGCCCTCGACGGGTGAGTTTACTGAATTACATTTTGGTGCCATGCCAGCTGAATGCTTTGAGGATGCTATTCTCAAAGGAGCCTCAGAAACCTCACTGTTGCAGGGAACTTGTCAGCCCATGAGACCCACTGTATTGGGAACCATAATAGAAATTGCCTTCAGATCTCAAAGTCAGGAAAGCCTATGCTTCTGAACAGTCAGCTTATTGATATTTTGTGGGACCTGAGCACCTTGAAACTGGCCATTTTCCCTTTTTGCTTTGGCCACTAGGAAGCTCAGGATGACATTTGTAGCCACTCCTGCCTGGCATTATGTTGTGTGCATTTTATGACTGGCTGTGCTCTGTTTCAGCTTAAACTTTCTTTTGCTCCTTTCGCCATTTACTCACTTCATATTTTCTTGTTTACACACCTTTTAAAAATCACCTCAAATCCATTTGGGATGAGAGCAGGGTCAAAATAAATAACAAGTGATGAGCGATTGCCCATGCCATTTACCAGATTAGATCTGGGATACTTTTGGTCATTTCTGAAAGTCAATTCCACTCTCAATCTGAAAATCTCCATTGGGAATAGGTGCTTTGCCTGCCACGTGAAGAATGTGAAGTAAAAGACACACTTGAACATAGGATGTCTCAGGACTTTGCTGACAAATCATATGCTTAGTTTATAGTCGAATCTGGAATATCAGTTTGGGATGGGCAGTAGAAAGAGTCAAGACACTAAGTTCATAGTCTTTACTCTGGTGCCAGCTGACTGTGCAATGTGAGGGAAGGTGCTTCACCTCTCTGAGCTTTGTACCGCTGATATAGGGATGCAAACATGACCCTAAGCCCTGTTTAAACAGTTTATGTGCGATTTCTTTAAATTATCATTGAGGAGATGGAAGGGCTGGAAGGAGAGGTAAACTATGGCCTTGGAGTTTGGGTTGGACCATGGGGTCAGATTATGCCTCTGGGGTTGGGATCTGAATGATGTAGCCAATAGCAGGTCCCAGAATTTTGGAGTTCTGCTTCAGCCCGCAGGGTTTATGGTACCCTCCAGAAGTACCCCTCACTCACCAGAGTTGTCATAATCCCTGACAAAGATGTGTGGCACACTGGTGAGTGCTCAGCCCCCCATAGGGACAGTGGGTGACAGAGGCTAAACTTTTTTTAATAATAAATTTACTTTTTATTGGTGTTCAATTTGCCAACATACAGAACAACACCCAGTGCTCATCCCGTCAAGTGCCCCCCTCAGTGACAGAAGGCTAAACTAATGGTACTCAGGATTAGTTAAGTGAGAAAGCTAAAGCCTAGCATATGAGAAAATTCCTAACCACACATGGCAGTTTTCTCCTTTCTGACAATCAGGGATATGTCAGGTCACATCCGCATTTTCTCCTGGGCCACCAGGAAGCTCAGAACAAAATTTCGACTTCAACTGTGATAATTTTATAGATTACTGTAACCTGGGTTTTTATGTTTCTATTTCTTATCCCCACTCTCTTATCCCCACTGTCTTCCTCCTCTCATTTAAATTTTCCTGGTTTTCGTTTGCTTTTCTAGTTCATATTTTTAAATTATACAAATAGTGCATAAATACATTCTACTTGGAAAAAAAGAGAAAGAAATGGTAAGGAGAGCAAATCAACTCAGATCCTCTTAGGTTACTGTCCTAATCCCACTCTCCTTCCCGGGGGCAAGCGCTGTATTGACACATACACGTGTCTGAGAAAGGGCATCGTTGTCGTGGTTAACTGCACGTTTTCACAAGTGCTATAATCACGAGGTGTCACTCTGTGACTTGCTTTTATCTAATGGCATGTTTCGCAGCCCTGCCTTTGTCCAGTGAGAGGAGCTACCTCGGTGTCTTAAATGCAGCATGCTATTTCATTGTATAGTTTCACCACAGTTTATTGGGCCAGTCCCCTACTTGTGACATTTAGATTACGTCCCCTGCTTTTGCTGTTATAGCGCTGTCCTAAGCAAGGGTGTATATGCCTCTCTGCATGTGTGAAAAAGTGTTTCTTCTAGGTATGTATCAAGAAGTGGAATAGTTAAGTCTTGGTAAGTGAGATTTAAAATCTGAACCTCATCTTGCCAAATTGCCTCCTGGTGCGGATATACCTGCTGACGCGTCCCACACGCAGGGCATGCGAATGCCCATTTCCACATCTTCTTCCTACTGGCCGTCCTCACACTTCCTGATTTCTGCCCATTTCATGCAAGAGAAATAGTTGTGCGTTGTGGTGTTCATTTTCCCTTCCCTGGCTGCTAGCAAGGATAAGTCTCTTGTCAAATGTTTTCCTGTTTTGCTCATCGTGCTTCATATTCTTTGTCCATTTTTTATTGGGTTGGTGGTCTTCTGTGCTTGTTGTGGATTGATAGGAATTCTTCATGTATTCTGGATATTAATTCTGTATATAAACTAAATCTCCCTAGTCTTCTTAAAAAATATATTATTTACTTATTTATTTAGAGAGGGTGCAAGCAGTGGGGAGGAGGACAGAAGGAGAGAGAATCCCAAGCTGACTCCATGCTGAGCGCAGAAACCGACATGGGGCTTCTTCCCAGCACCCAGAGATCAAGACCTGAGTTGAAATTGAGAGTCAGATACTTAACTGACTGAGCCACCCAGGTATCCTCTCCCCCTAGTATTTTAAATTATTTTACAATTTATTAAACTTTGGTTATGGCGATTTCTTTTTTTAAAAAAATATTTTATTTACTTATTCATGACAGACACACAGAGAGAGAGACACAGACAGAGGGAGAAGCAGTTTCCCTGCAGGGAGCCCAGTGTGGAACTCGATCCCAGGACCCCGGGACCATGATCTGAGCTGAAGGCAGATGCTCAACCACTGAGCCACCCAGGTGTCCAGGTGATTTCTTTGACATACAGAAATTTCAAGTTTTTTTTAAAGGTATAATTAGTGTAACATTATATTAGCTTCAGGAGTACAAGGTAATGATTCAACGTTTGTAAATATTGCATAATGATCACCACAATAAATCCAGTTAACATCCATCTTTGTACATAGTTATATATTTTTTTCTCATGCTGAGAACTTTCAAAATCTACTCTTCTGGCTACTTTTAAATATGCAATGTGGTATTATTGATGACAGCCACCATGCTGTACATTATATTCCCTTGACTTATTTTGTAACTGGAAATGTGTACCTTTTGATCCCCTTCACCCAGAAATCTCAATTTTTAAAAACCATTTTATTTATTTATTTATTTACTTTGAGAGAGAGCATGCTGGGATGGGGGGAGGGGAGGCGCAGAGGGAGAGGGAAGAGCAGACTGCGCTGAGTGTAGAGCCCAAGGTGGAGCTGGATCCCAGGACCCATGAACTCATGACCTGAGCTGAAATCAAGAGTAGGGTGCTTAAACAATTGAGCCACCCAAGCTCAATTTCAATTTTGATGCAATGAAGTGTGGCTGTCTTTTTCTTTGTGGCTTTTGCTTGGTGTGCCTCTTGACAAAGGCTTCCTTGCTATAAGATCATGAAGATGTATTTTCTTCTATTGGCTTCAAAGCTTTCATTTTTCTGAACTCATTGGCAGGTATGAGTTTAATTTTGTGAATGGTGGGAGGTTGGAATGAAGTGATTTTTAAAAATATAGGTAGCTATTTGCCCTGGCACCATTTACTGATCCAGCTGTTCCCTCACGGTGTGAAAGCCCTTACTTCAAGTATCTCATTCCTATATGAGAGTGGGCTTGTTCTGGCTCCCTTTTGGGTTCCATTAATTTATGTATCCATTCTACTAATCCTGCTCTCCTCTCTGAACCCCCGACTTTCTGGACTTGATTATATTCTCTGGATTTTTATTTTTGTATTTATTGATTTTCCCCCCAATATACCCTTATATTGAAGTAAAAGTGATGTAACATAAAATTCACCATTTAAAATGCTTTAAAATATACTATGCAGTGGCTCTTAGTACATTTATATGGCCTTCATTGCCATCTAATGCCAGAACATTTTCATCACTCCAGAAAGAAACCCTGTACCCAACTAGCAATCACTCCCCATTCCATCCCCCGCCCCGCCCACTCTTGGCAACCACTAAAGTGTTTTCTGTCTCTACAGATTTGAGTATTCTGGACATGTCATATAAATATGATTACACGGGGACACCTGGATGGCTCAGTGGGTTAAATGTCTGACTCCTAGTTTCAGCTCAGGTCATTATCTCAGGGTTGTGGGATTGAGCTGTGTGTTGGGCTTGGTGCTCAGCAGGGAATCTATTTGGGGATTCTACCTCTGTCTCTCTCTCTGTCTCTCTCTCTTTCTCTCTCTCTCTCTCTCTCTCTCTCTCTCTCTCCGTCTCTGCCCTGCTCACATTCTCTCTCTCACTCAAATAAATAAATCTTTTTTAAAAAATGTGCTTACATGGTTTGTGGCCTCTGTGTCTCATGTCTGCTGTTTTCAAGGCTCATCTATGTTGTAGCATGTATTAGTACTTCCGTTTTTTATGACATTCCCTTGGATACATCACATTTTGTTTATATGTTCATCAGTTGATGGACATTTGTGTTGTTTCCACCTTTTGGTTCTTATAACCAATGCCACTATAAGCATTTATGTACATTCTGATTTGAATACCTATCATATCTTGTGTGTACACAAACGCACATGGAATTTTTGGGTCATATGGTAATTGTATGTTTAACTTTGGAGGAGCTGCCAAATTTATTCTGCAGTGCCTCAACATTTTACATTCCCACCAATAATGTACAAAATTTTTCATTTCTCTGTATCATGGACAACACATGGTATTGTCCACCTTTTTTATTAAAGTCATCCTAGGGGATGTGAAGTGGTATCTCATTATCATTTTGAATTGCATTTCCTAATGACTAACGATGTTGAACATATTTTTATGTACTTATTGGTCATATCTTCTTTGGAGGAATGTCCATTCAAATTCCTTGCCCATTCTTATTTCCATTGTCTTTTTACTACTGAATTTTAGGAGTTCTTTATATATGCAGATAGTAGAACCTAACAAAAATATGATTTGAAAATATTTTCCCCTATTGTTTGGTTGTCTTTTTGCTTTCTCGATAGTTCCTTTGATGTGCCAAAGTCTAAGATTTATTTTTGAAAATTTCTATAGGTAATACCCAGTTTTTCAATAGTTTATTTAAAGGTCAGAAGAAGGCAATGTCCCCAGGGGTTGAGAGTCGAGAAAACATCTATCAAGCTACAAGGACTTGGAGATGTATAGGCTAATGCATTCTAGGAATTTGTTACTAATCCACCAACAATACTTCGATGAGCATCTTCTCTAGGGCAGGCCTTATGTGAGGTGCAAGGAGCGGTAGCTTGTGGAAGGATGGGTGGGACCCTCACACTTTGCACTAAAAGAAATCAGGACTTCTTATGGCTGCTTCCAAGTTGGGCATCAGAAATGTAGATGATGATCCTGGAACACCTCATCATACCAGATGGCAAAGAAGCAATCAAACACTCCTAGGAGAATGTCAAAAGAATTCAGAAACCAACTTAAAGAGACTCCCACTGGCCAGAAATGGGATACATATGAGTATCCATAAGGATAACAAGTTCAGTGGAAGGAAATAATTATATTAAATTCCATGAGTTCAAAATGATACTTAAAAAGAAAGAAAAAAGAGTCACCTTTGGAGAATCATTCTGAAAACTGATAAAAAGAATCAAGTATTTATCCTGCTCTTACGGAACTAAGTAAACAAATAGTAGATGAGGGGAAGTTTCTCTTTATAGAAATATTCCAGACAATAAACAGTAATTTGAACAGAATATCACCATTTTACACCCTTAATAAATTAATGGATCCAGGCATTGAAGATCAACAGATTTTAACATCATAAGATGATTTTATGTGCCTCCTAATGCACAAACACCATCATCTAGGAAGCAATCTTCCCCAAAATAAAAACCAAACCTAAATCTAATCAAATCTCTAGATGTCCATAGGGTAGCTACGACCACACGGTTATTTTTGAGAACCACTTGGTCTTCTACTATATTTATGGGCTTTAGGATAGTAGCTGCAAGTGCTAGGTTTTTATTAATGAAGCAGAGAATTTAAAATACCATGACTATTTGTTTCATCAAAATTCAAGGTTCCCATTTTCCTGGGTGTGATTTGATTCCATATCATTTTCAGCCTCTGAGCTGTAGGGGGATTAAAGGTCTGCTCTGATGAGTGAGCAGTGGAATCCAGCGGGGGACAGACTGTGACAACAGGGATAGCAGAGTTTTAGCGATAATCTCCTCAGGTAAATGACAGAGCAAAGGAATTTGCAGGTGTCTACAATTAATTCCAGAGCTTTTGTACAAGCTAGAATTGAATTTTAAATCTCTTGCTCACAAGAGTCAACAACAGTGTGACATCCATCAATAATTCATCATTCCTAAAAGTTCGTATGGCATATAAAAGGGAGCACTAGTTTGGAAATGAAGAAACATGAATTCTCTTCCTTCTTCTAGTGTTTACTTTTGTGACTTTTAAGTCTTATGGTGAAGTTTTCTGAAATTTAAAGAAGAGTGGCTTACTATTTTAGGAGACTAATGCTTACACTTTGAGTCAGTTACAAAGTTGGTTATTTTAATATTTTACAAGTAATTTGTACTTCATATTTGAATATATTATTCCTAATAAGAAGGCAAAAGAGAAATTTCTGGGCATTATTAAACGTGTATTTTTTCGTATTCCACATATGGCTCTAACCTCTTGCCACACTGCCTGGTTGTGAAAACTCATAGATAACAAATATTTAAAATTATGATATGATCAGTGTGTTTTATTTTCAGAGGCACAACTATACTGTATAATTCATAGAAGACACCCTCTGTGATTGTTAAATAGTTGTTTTATTCACAAAAAAATAGCAGTATTCATTGGTAGCAATTAATGAATTAGTACCACCTGCCAAGTGTTGTTGTAGTCAACGAACAAAATGCAAATGAAGTAGAAAATATAACTTTTCTTTCAAAGTATAATAACCCACACACTTTTGACAGAATGCCTTAACTCTTTCTGTGATAAAATTGATTTATGCTAAAGAATTGTACCTGGATAATATTTATTCTTGCTTCATGGACACAAGATCTCTGACTAGCTGGCCAGTTCTGCCCAAGAAGAGGTGCAACACTGGAACTTCAAGTTACTTAAAACAGTGTTCTGGAAAAGTTTTTTGTATCATAGTCCTTATATACACACACTCACACACACTTACTTATAATTAGTTAGTGGTATGAATGATAGATGATATATTTAAAGACAATGTCAAGGTACATATTTAAACACAATTTCCTGATCCTTGCTACAGCATCAATATGCTCCTGCTTTTTAAATACAATGATGTTTCACTTTTGCTGCAAGTGAATTACATTTGTTGATATCTATACTAGGTAGAATTGGATTTTACCACCTATGGCAGAAAAGAAAATAATAGTAACTACAACAAGATATGAGTTATTTGTCATCTCACACAAAATAAGTCTGGAGGAAGACAATACAGATTTTACAAAGACTTTTGAAATCTCAGAAACTCAGGTACCTTGGAGGTCTCTGCCCTCCCTACTCTGGGTAATCCTCATCCTCATGTTCCAATATAACTGCTAGAGCTCCAGCCATCTGTATTTGCATTCCAGGCAGTCAGATGGAAGAAAGAGAGAAGATACAGCCAGTCTCTTGTAGAAGACTCCTTAGATTTTACTGATGTAGGAAACAAAGGCAGAAGAAAAATTATTAAATTTCCCTACTACCTACAGCCCATGACGAGTCCTTAAAACAGGCAGAGTGACATTCCTCTAGGAACTCAGCTGCCTCAATGTTAATACCTTGCCAAGGGCAAAAGGAGATCTTAGCACCCCCCCACCCCCCGCCAAGATCTTGTGAGTCTACTTGAACATGTAAAAATTCCTTTGGAAACTTCCTTTATCTCTACTCCCCAAGATACGTGTTGGCAATCATCCCCCAAACACATGGCCCACCGATATCCATCTGAAGAATCTCATGACTACGGTTTTGCTAGACAGTAATGAACAACCTTTTCCCAACAATGGGGAGCCCCCTCAAGGTCCTGGAAGCCTTGCTTCGAAAATCCCTTAGAGACTTATGTTACCCCTCATCCTACCCAACTTGAAAGCACATAATGAGCCACTCCTCGTGACACCAATGCACCTCTTTCTGCCCTCAGGTCCTGTCCCCGTCCTTTAATAAAACCACCCCTTTGTACCAAAGCCATCTCAAGAAGTCTTACTTGGCCATTGGCTCCAAACCACAATATCTTCCCTACATCAGTTACCACACAACTCGCTGCAACCATGATCATACCTAGTTGCAAGGAAGGTGAGGACCTCTAGCAGTCTTTTCCTAGGTACCGATATGCAATGGTAAGAATAAGAGTTCCGTTACTAAAGAGAAAATAGATATTGGGGAGCTGCTAACGACTGCTGCTAACATGCTATTCTGCATGTTTCCAAATGAAGCCATGTTATAAAATAAACACATGTGCGAGAAGAAATAGATCTCCCGGGAGGCACTCAGTCGCGTGGCATCACACGTTAGAGATGCTCAAGTATTCACGGATATGCCCCTTAAGCACGCACTTCGTAGAGTTGTTTCTCAGTTAAAAACTATGTGCTTGATAATAAAACTCATTTACATATTAAATAACATCGTAAGGTAAAGATTCTCCTCGTGCAGAAAGAATATAGACAACCACGCATGTCATAAAATTTGTCATGTCTAATATATTCAAACTGTAAAGAAAATGACAAAGATGAACCAAATAAAAAAAATAATGAGGGATACCATGAGGTGGGCGCAGCGGTTTGGCGCCTGCCTTTGGCCCAGGGCGCGATCCTGGAGACCCGGGATCGAATCCCACATCGGGCTCCCGGTGCATGGAGCCTGCTTCTCCCTCTGCCTGTGTCTCTGCCTCTCTCTCTCTCTCTCTGTGGGACTATCATAAATAAATAAAAATTTAAAAAATGAATTAATTTCTCTCTGTATAAGAAATCGTGGGTATTATTTTTGTGGTCCAACATGGAGTTAAGTCCAGGAATGTTCATTCCTCGTTCTGACCTCAAATTCCAAGTCCACTAATATTCTGGGGAGAGTCTGTGCATTAGAAGCTGAGCAAGATGCTTTCAATTAGGATTTTTCTCACTAAAAGTCACACAATTCTGGAAGGCCCTACTGGACTGTGTAGCGAGGGTGGAAACTACATCCAAGAAGGTGGCTACACTGGCCCATGTCATACATTGGATGGGCGGTAAAGCTCAAATTCAAATCAGACTTCCTGACACTGTGTGCTTTTTCACCCTTGGCCAAACTCCCACTGTAGTAGTTGACCGATTCTAAGGTTGAGCATCTGAAGAAGAGGTAAGCATAGAAGTGTAGTGGCTTCAAACTACAAAATATGATGAGTGTCCCAAGTCTTAAAACATTCGATGTGCAATGAACGGATATAACAAACACAGCATCCTTGACGTGAGTGTCTATAATATAACCCTGAATGCAAACACTGACAGTTCGGAAGAGAGGAGAGTACTTTAGCCCAGCAGCTTGAAATAATAAAGAATAAAAATGCATTATTTAGTATTTCTCATTTAAGCATCTGAGAAAGTTATATAAGCCTGCAGGGCAGGGGTTAACAAATTTTATTTGTGAAGTGCCAGATAGTATATTATTCTAGAGTTTGCAGGCCTACAGTCTTGACCACAATATTCTGGGTTTTGTTCATCCTGTTTGCAATCCTTTAAAAATGTAAAACAGACCCAGACCATATATGACTCCCTGTCTGTAATATGCCAATTTCTGCACAGAGAAGCAATTATTCTTGCATTCAAGAAAACTGAAAAACTCGAACTTGTTGGTCTAGATGAAGCTGAGAAGAAAACTAACTTACCATCTAACTTCAAAGTGGTAAAGATAAGAAATGAACCATAATATCGACATGAAGGACCCCAGAGAAGGCTTCGTTCTGAATTATTGGGGTACAATACTGGACCCCTTTAACCCACGTTCCAGTGTAAACACATCAGCCACTCTTCTGAACCATCCACTCTTGCCTGGGTTTGCCCCTATAGACAAGCAGTATTATTCACCTGTTATGCATAGAGATAGAACTAGACTTGGAAAATTAAAGCTACTAATTCAAGGGGAGATAGATTTTAAGCAAATAGGGAACATAATAGAGAACTGAAGTAATCATATGGCTTTCATTGTTCTTCCTACTTAGACCCTACCTTCTTAGAGCACTATATAATTTTTCTTAATAAATATAAATGTTTGTGAAAGGTGTATTTGATTTCCTAAAGCTCTCAAAGATCGCATTTTCCTGACCTCTCCATTTATTATGCATATTTCTGTAACTTATTTCATTGATTGCTCCACTAAGTAAGCAGCTGCTACAGAAAAATCTGATTTACGTACTGAATGCCTTAATCGGTCTGGATGAAGATAATGCAGTCACAACACCTCCTGTTTTTCCTTTATTCGATTTACTGAGAAATCAATAGCTTAGTGGAGTTCCCGTTTGCAAGCTTATCAAACTTCACATTTGAAAGGACTCCATTTGCTTTCAGATGAGGTGCTGGCTAAACCAAATGCTCTGAAAAGCCTCGAGATGTTGAGCTCTCCAAGAGAGTAAGTTTCTTGGTAGCATCTGAAAAGCATGCATTTAGAGTATGACTGTGACAAAAATCAAATGCATTATGGGCTTGCATTAGTTCCCAAAAGTAATTGTTTGACCGTAATGTAAGGTTATTTTAAATATCGCTAAATTCACTGTGGCAGGAATCACCCCTGAGCTGCTACTATTAGAAAATTACATATGTGTTTCATTGAAAAGCTCCCCACTATGGACATTACTTTCCTAACTTTTAAACTGAACAATTCTGGTGCATGGTAATTTGTGAATACATAAACCCGATTATGAAGTGATTATGCTTTTTATGGTCACTCTATTGTCTCAACTGTGAATCCTGTTTTCTGGCTGTTAGACTTGAAGCCAACCCCATCAAGCCAGGCTAAAGAAATAATAAAATCAGAAATAGAATGCCACTGAATGTAATTATTCCTCTTTCTTCTGTCTTTAATTTAAATGAGAAAACCCAAAAAGCTAATTAACTGGTCCCAGAGGTAAACAGCCAGATCTTTAAGGTAGATAGTTCATGGGCTCCCTTCTGGTCTGGAAGCCAAGTGGTTAGCGTCAGAAACTAGGTAGCAGGCAAACAAGGCCTAAATCTGACCATTTATAAAGGACAAAGCAGCAAGAAGCTTATTGATATTCTTCTCTTTTTTTTTCCATCGAGCTCTAGGCTTGACAGCCAGTTTTCCTGAGAATTGATTGCTTGTACAAAAGATGAACTTGAAACATTCAGCTGCTGATGGAGAAAAAAGTGATAAAATATGAAAGCCTGTACTTATGTGCTGATACGGAATGAGCCCATAGCAATGAGGTTGTCTTAGTATTAAATTACATGTGTTGACTTTATGGCCACATGAAGTACTCATTTGCTCTAGATTGCTCTTTCCTTCCTAAGGTGCAGTCTTGGGAGGAGTGACCTTTTGGGTGAGTGTCCTAAGGGTGAAGGCAATATATGTGACATGGCCAGGGTGACTCCAGAGGGCAAAGCTGGATCTTCCTATTAAATAGGCAGGCTGGATTCTGTTACTCATGCCAATGACCCCACACAGGAAATACAGACATAGATACTCATATTTTCCTGCGTGCCCACACAGTGCCTCAGATCAGAAGAGTAGAAAGCACTCTAACAATCGTGCTACCTACCCAGGGCTTTGTGAGGCCTCAAAATGGAACTGAGGTTGGCTTTTCTTAGGACAGCCCAGATTTCACCTGATTCCTGTATTTATCCCCTCTTCCCTCTAATCTATCCTAACTACAAATCTCATCATTCCAGGTCCTTTCCATATTCCTGCACTCGCATTCAGAACCTTCTACGGTTTGACCACTGTCTTAAAGAGGGAGTATAAATATGGGAAAACCATGGAACAGGAATCCGTAGTTGGAGTCCCCGCACAGTCTCTGACAACTCAGACATTAAGAGAATCCATTAATCTCTCTTGCCTCAATTTCTTCATTTGCAAAATGATTTTTAATGAGAATGGAGATCCTTTAAAATTCAAAAAACTCTTGAGTCTGCTTATCAAGACGTCTTTCATGCTTCAGACCACCGCTTCAAGACCCACTCTCTAGCACTTATGCTCACCAGACCCCCTCCAAAGACCCCAAATTCACAAGTCATTTAAGACCCTTCCTCCTTTAAGTCTGCTTCACAAAATCTACCCTCCTCCCACCCACCTGTCCCAGCACAAGTCTTCCCTGACTCCCTAGTCAGGTTTAATTTCTCTCTTACCCACACTCACCTGTTATCCAACTTATTTTTAGATTTGCTTATCATCCCTAGTAAATTATGAGGTCAGGAAGGCAGGCACACTACATTTTATATTTGTGATCCTAAGCCACTTAGTACAATGTACCTCGTTAATATAACCACAGGTAAAATCAAAATAACCTCACATAAAATTGATTAAAATTTGATTCAGTGTTACTGTGGATTAGTTTAAAAATATTTGTTTTAAAATAAAGATGACTTTTCTAATGTATAAACTAAAACCATTAAAGAAAGATTGAAACCCAACAGAGAAACAAATGGACAAGGGATATGAACAGATAGTTCACCAGAAAGAAAATACAACTAGCTCCTAAACTCAATGATAATAAAATAAATGCAAATTAAGACTCACTGAGATAACCATTTTCATCCATTGGTTTGGCAAAAGTCCCACAGTGTCATAAGATCCTAAGTACTTGAATATTTGAAAAATCACATACATGCAAAGGTCTGTATTGCGGCATTATTAGTAAAATCAGGAAGATAAACAGGTGTCAACAGGGGACTCATTAATGTTAGAAGGTAGTGGACGGTCATTAACACATCCTCCAGACTGAGAAGACACTTTAATACTGAAAGACAAAGCGAGCCACTCCATACCATTTACACAGCTCTATCCAGAGGAACTCACTCACGGAGGGGAGCCAGTGGGTGGCCGGATGGACAGATGATCCCAGTGGTACTTGGCCTTCCTCCAGCCCCATTCTCTGCCCCCATATTTTCTGCAAAGCCTGGAGCTCAACCCACAGCTTTTATAGAGGGAGGGGCATGGTGGTGAGGTCACAGGGTAGTTATCTAAAGTGGCACCATCTGTGCACCAGAGGGTCTCTACTAGTTATCTAAATTGGTGTCACCTGTAGGCCAGAGACACCGAGACAGGGGGCCAAAGATGGAGTCTGTGTTGTCAGCACTCCTACAGTGACATGAACTATAGATCCACATAAGGAACCACATTCTTTTTCCAGCTGCCTAAAGACACTCTATATACTGGAGCAATGAGGGCTCCAAGATGCATTACTACAACAATAAACAAACCTTAAGAAAAAAAAAAGCAAGGTACAAATCGTTAGGCGGAGCATGTTCCTTTTGTGTAAAAAATGGTAATAGGGGGGGATCCCTGGGTGGCGCAGTGGTTTAGCGCCTGCCTTTGGCCCAGGGCGCGATCCTGGAGACCCAGGATCTAATCCCACGTCGGGCTCTCGGTGCATGGAGCCTGCTTCTCCCTCTGCCTGTGTCTCTGCCTCTCTCTCTCTCTCTCTGTGTGACTATCATAAATAATAAAATAAAAAAATGGTAATGGGGGATATTTATTCTTATGTACTATAGAGAAGCTCTCTAGAAGGATGCATAAGGATTGTATTGGGTCAATGGAAGGAAAGAAAATTTTTTTGTTGTATACTTTTTAATTCTTGATGATTTTTGAATGATATAAACATATGACCTATTCCAAATTTAAGAAAATAGTATTATTAAATTGTAGAGGAAGGAGAGAAAATCAATATCTGGAGATGTTTATAGAAATAATGAATTCAAGAAAATCCAACTTCTTCTAGATTTGCCTTGGTTGAGATGTGCCACCTTAGGTACATTCATATTTCTATATCCTTGAATAGTATCATCAATTGCAACCTGTTACTTTTTTGTGAGTTTAGAGTAAACTTAAATATAAACTGAATGTGTGCATGTTTGATGAAGAAACGTAAGCTAAACAAATAAATAATAAATAAATAAATAAATGTAAGCTAAAGCAAACATCAAGTGTAAATGTCATCTAGAAACCACCTTATACGAAATAACATAATTTTTTAACGAAATGTCCCCTTAAAATGTTCTAAGACAAAGCAGTTTTCAAATGAATAGGTACTGCTTAATAATTAGGTTCTTTTTTAAGCCAATAGTATATAAACTTTGCATAATTCTACATATACTTTTCAAGCTATATGTTTTTCATTGCGCTAATGCTGATATTAAGTCTGACCTTCTAGGAGAAGGAGTTTCTGTTATTGTCACTTGTTTATTATTTTTAAGACTTTGTTTTTTTAGAGCACTTTTAGATTCACAGCATAATTTAGAGGATGGTACAGAGATTTCCCGCATACACCTTGATGCACACATGCACAGCCTCCCTCATTATAAACATCCCCCACAAAGTGGTATTTTTGTAACAATTGATGAACCTACGCTGACACATATTAATCATGCAAAGTTCATAGTTTACATTTGGGTTCATTCTTGGTATTGTATATTCTACGGATTTGGACAATTTTATATGTCCAATTTTTTAAAATTTTTATTTATTTATGATAGTCACAGAGAGACAGAGAGAGAGGCAGAGACACAGGCAGAGGGAGAAGCAGGCTCCATGCACCGGGAGCCTGACATGGGATTCGATCCCGGGTCTCCAGGATCGCGCCCTGGGCCAAAGGCAGGCGCCAAACCGCTGCGCCACCCAGGGATCCCTATATGTCCAATTTTATACATTTTATGGTATGTCTTCACCTTTATTATATCACACAGAGAAATTTCCCCTGCCCTAAAAATTCTCTGTGTGACTCCTACTCAATCCTTCCTATTCGCTAACCTCTGGCAATCACCAATCCTTGTATCGTCTCCATCGTTTTGCCTTTTCTAAAATGTCACATAGCTGGAATTATGTAGCCTTTCCAGATTGAGTTCTTTCACTTGGTAACACGCATTTTTTAAAGTTTCCTCCAGGTATTTTTGTGGCTCACTTTTTTTAAGCACCAAGTAGTATTTCGTTGTCTGGATGTACCACCAACTGAAATAGGTCTTGCTTGACTGCTTCCAAGTTTTCATAATTGCAAAAAACAAAACAAAACAAACAAAACCAAAAACAAAAAACCAGCTGTGAATACCATGTTTAGGTTTTTGTGTAACAAAAGTCACCAACTCCTTCAGGTGCATACCAAGAAGCACAATTGCTAGATCATATGGTAAGAATGTGCTTAATTTTGCAAGAAATTGCCAAACTGCCTTCTGAAGTGGCTGTACCATTTTTCATTCCCACCAGCATGGGTGAGAGTTCCTGTTGTCACGTCCTTACTAGCATTGGGTGGTGTGAAAGCTCCAGACCTTGGCCATTCCTATAGTGGTGTGGTGGTACCTTACTGCTGTTCCAATTTGCAGTTCCTTGATGACATATCACGTAGAACATCTTCTCATGGTCTTATTTGCCATCTGCATCTCTTCTTTGGTGAGGTGTCAGTTAAGGTCTTTGGCCCATTTGTTTAAATTAGGTTATTCATTTTCTTACTGTTGAGTTCTAAGAATTATGTGTATATTTTGGATAACAGTCCTTTATCAGATGTGTCTTTTGCGAATATTTTTTCCCCAGTCTGTTGTTTGTTCTTTCATTCTCTTGACATTTTCTGTCACAGAGCATAAGTTTTTAATTTTGATAAAATCCAGCTTATCAATTCTTTCTTTTGTAGGTCATGCTTGGTGTCATATCTAAAGAAGTCATAATCAGACTCAAGATCATCTAGGTTTTCTCCTATGTCATACTCTAGGTGTTCTAAGGTTTTGCATCTTACATGTAGATCTGTGATCCATTTTGAGTTTAGTTTTTATGAAGGGTATAAGATCTATTCTGGATTCATTTTCTTCACATGTAGATGTTCCAGGACCATTTGTTGAAATACTACTTTTACTCCATTGTGTTGTCTTTGCTCCTATCTTAAAAATCAGTTGACTGGTATTTATGTGGGTCTATTTCTGGACTCTCTGTTCCCTGGATCAATTTGTCCAATCTTTTGCCAATGGCACACTGTCTTGATTACAGAAGAATTTTATTTTACATTCATGCAATAATCAAAACTACTTATTTGGTTAAAAATGTATGATAGCGCTATAAGTGTATATCTAAGGAGATAATTAAAGGCTTACCACAATTATATGTTTCTTTTTTTATGTTTCATTTATTTAGCAAATCTTATTATCTACTCTTTATTACTCTGTGTTATATATACTCTGTATTGTATTACATGTTAGAGATACAGTAAGCACACAACAGACATGACTCCTGCCCCCCTCATGAACCTTTCAGTTAAATGAAATATGGTTCATTTACTTGTATTATATTTTTTTAAGATTTTATTTATTTATTCAGGAGAGATATATAGAGAGAGGCAGAGACATAGGCCGAGGGAGAAGCAGGCTCCCCCCAGGGACCCTGATACAGGACTCAATCCCAGGACCCCGGGATCACACCCCTGAGCCTAAGGCAGACTCAACCACTGAGCCACCCAGTCATCCCCATTTGTATTATATTTATGCTCACTTTTTTTCTAATATGTCTATGTAGTTTTGTGGAACTGAATTATCTCCAAAGTAAGTATAATGATTCAAACAAATCAGTGGGGTTTATGTAGCTAGGAGGAGATATTTTGTAGCCTTGCCAGTCATAATAAGGAAAAAAAAAAAGCATTAACCCTAGTCCTACAACTCCATGAGACCTGTCATTAAAAAACCTGCTATAGACACATGGTTCATAAATCCCAAAATTTCTCCAAAGTTAGTCACAAAAGTTTCCCAATAGACAGTGGTTCCTAAGATTGTGCTTCCAAAGTCCTCAACTCTAAACGCAAGAAACGGCTAACCAGTGGACACCTGGCACTGGCTGGTGTATAAAAGGCTGAGAGTCATAGGGACGCCTGGGCGGTGCAGTGGGTTAAGCGTCGGACTCTTGGTTTCAGCTCATATCTGATCTCAGGGTCGTGAGATCCAGTCCCGCATGGGGCTCTGCACTCCGTGGGGAAGTCTGTTTGAGGTTCTCTCTCCCTCTTCCTCTGCATTTCCCCTCCTCATTCTCACGGTCAAGCTCGCTCTCTTTCTCTCTCTCTCTCAAACAGATAAATCTTAAAAAGAAAGACTGAGAGTCATAGACATACATAATATCCACCATATACACAGAACAAAAATCTCATGGTCTCTAAATGTGAGGAGACTAGTGAACAGAATGAAGAGAAGGGAAAAAGAAACTACATATAAACGGAGAATGAAAAAAATAAATATTTTGAGACAATGACTGCATTTCCTTCGCTACTTCTTATATGAGATATTATATTGTGCTATTCCTAATGGATCCCCACTTGCTCACTTACGCAGTTTAATGGTCACATTCCATTACACACAATCTTGATAATTTCTTGAAAATGAAGCTTTTGTTTTATAGTCAGAGTATCTCAGGATTCAGAGAGAACTATTTTTGAATCAGTGGGTATAAATTCCTACCGTATCCAACTAACAATAAAAATATTTTATGATACATTTCTTCTTTTTTCTAGGCACTGGGATAGATGCTGGGAATGCAGACTGGAAGAGAATATGGTCCCTACCTTTGAGAGAAGGGAGACATACCTGAATCCAAATAATGAAAGCAATAAGGTGTCATTATGCAGTCAGTAGGCTTTTCTTTTGAATATGTCATTTTTCCTAAAGAGAAATACTCCATTTTTGTGCATGAGGTTTGGGTGGTATATTATTGGACCCCAGCTACATGATCCAAGCAGGAAAAAGGAGTCCTCATTTATGCAGCATGGCTACTACCGCCGTTCTCGTCTCCTTTCCCCAAGACTCTTCAGGTTTGTGGTGGATAAATCTACTTCTCGTTGGCTTTTCTGCCTTAACTCAGGCTTTAGTTTCAATTTCTATGGACTTCTAGGTCAGTTACCATGCACGTGTTGCATTTATAGCTTCAAAAATATGGGGCCCATTCATCTGCTACTACAGATACTCAGATTTATGCATTTCAAAATTCTTTACTGTGATTTTTGAGTCCTAAGAAAGAAGTGGGAAGTAAATGTCCATTTCCAGGCTGCCATTTTTATTTGGAAGAGCTGGTTCCTTTTCTAAGTGCTGATACATTATGTTTTTGGTAGCTACGTTGGCACTTGGCCCACAGTCAACACCTCGTCAGTCTTTTGTGTAAATTTTTATTTATTTATATTTTGTTTGTTTGTTTAGGGGATTTTTTTTCCTTCCCATTTGCCAATCTCTAGCCTTCAGGAATAGTTCCCATTACTATAGATCACCGTCACTGCTTCAGCAGTCTGACTCTGGCACAGATTCTCTTAGGTGCCAGAATTTAATTTGTCCAGGCAAGAAGACAAGAACCCATGGAAGTGGCTGGGTGTTCTCCTGTAATGTCTTCATTCGGCTTCAAAATCTACTCCCTAAGTTACCACTATTTGAGCTACTATTTCTGACCAAAGATCACTCCCCTAACAGAAAAGATGAAAAGCAATGTAGAAACGCAAGAGTGCTACTGACGCTTCGTCATTTCCTGATACTAAGTTATCAGCCCCAAGAAACAGATGATAACTTCCTTAATTCTCTTGATTTTTCTGAATAGAACTAAAATAGTGTGTGTTACTCTTCCAGCACTGTTGGTAAGTGTCAGGTCATTAGAGACATGGTAGTTGCCATGGCGTAGTCCTTAAGGTGACAGGTTTTGGAGAGGCTCTACCTGCATTTAAAGCCTGAGTCCATCACTTACTAATTATGTGACAATTAGTCAATTTTGTTTCCTCATCTACAAAAAGAAGTGATGGCATCTGCTGCACAACGCTTTTGTGAAATTCTAACATGCAAGTATATAAAGCACTTGACTCAGGACCTAGAGACGAGAAAATAGTTGAGAGGGGATCCAGTAAGAGTGCCTAAGGCCTCCACTGTCTGTGCAAACCAAAGCAAAGAGCGTGGGAAATACACAAAGTGCGTGTGAAGAGCTGCTAAGTAACACGGCACAGGCTTCCTCGACAGTTAGTGGGATGACATTTGTGGTCATAGTAGGGCAGCTTGCTGTGTCCAAACTCTGGTTCCTCTAGGAAAACACAGTCCTCAAGACAAGCCTCTGTGCTCTGCAAAAGCTGATCCCACTTCCATGAGCAGAGGGGAGCCCTGCATAGTTCAGGCCAGCAGGCATAGACCACTTGCCAGCCAAAACTGACTGCCTAGAGATGGGCTCTGACCAAGAAATGCAGGAAAATGTGCACTAGGGCTTTTAAGAAAAGAGCTTTGTTGCCTTTACTGGAAATCTACAGAATATTCTTAACTGCTACGTATGACTGTGGCCACTAGCAGTAGCTGAAAGCCATCTGTAATGCTTTAGGATGGCTAAGCAGTGAGATCACAGGCTACCTTGCTAAGCGACCAGATCGAGCCTCACCTAGAACTCAGACTAACTCTTGACCTTATTTTACATGAGCAATAAACTGTTTATTGCTTAACCTAATCTGAGTCGAGTTGGTCCCCAAAGTATCCTAACTAACACAACAATGGAATAGCGTTGCCTCCTCAAAGGAAACAGAGGCAAGTAAGTGTTGGGTACAAAGAGGAAATGGTGTAGAAATGTGTGTAGAAATCTGAAATTGTATGCATGAGGAAGCACCCAGAGAAACAGCCCACGGGGGCAGAAAAGAAGTGCTATGTTGAACGTAAGCTCCAGGCCGCCCAGAGGAAAGAAATGCACACTCCTTCATTTCTGTAACACATTACTATTTCCATTCAGCCAACTACTAAATTTTTCTGTACGTGGAGAATCCCAGCTGAGCTTAAAATTACATCCAGATTGCTAGTTATGGGAGACAGATGACCTCCTGGAGTATGTTGTCATGGCTTCATTTGATCGAATGAAGTCGGGCTTTAAGGAGGAGCTCTAAAGCAATTGAAGAGGACTTTTGGTTGCAAAAAGTCTATCAAGGATAGAAGAGGAAATAGATTTTGTGAATGTTTCGATTTTTTTGGCAATGAAGTACAAGGCCAATATGCTGAAGTTACATTTTGAAAAGTCACTGTCCAGGATGCCTGGAGATTTGTTTCAGTGTCCTGCTTTATCTGGATGACTTCACCACATAGGTCCGCTGTAAGGGACATTCTACTCTAATGACCAAACATAGCTGGGTGTGCTGTGGAATGGGTGGGCACGGTATGAACGGTAAAGGTGCATAGGGCACCCTCTGAGGGGGAAGGTCAAGGGTGCAGCCCGGCTTGCAGCTGAGTCAACATTCAGTAGAGTCAGGACCCAGGCTAACTGCAGGGCCAGTTTGGACCAGAGTTGTCCTACAGAAATGCCAAGGATAACAACCAGTAGAGATTGTTACGTTAGCCTCATACTTTGACACAGAATTATTTTTTTATTTTTTTATTTATTTATGATAGTCAGAGAGAGAGAGAGAGAGAGAGAGAGAGAGAGAGAGAGGCAGAGACACAGGCAGAGGGAGAAGCAGGCTCCATGCACCAGGAGCCCGACGTGGGATTCGATCCCGGGTCTCCAGGATCACGCCCTGGGCCAAAGGCAGGCGCCAAACCGCTGCGCCACCCAGGGATCCCTTGACACAGAATTAAAGAGAAAAAGAGTTGGATTGCTTTTCAAGTGACTCATGGGTAAGATTATAGAATTGGGGTTTTTCTCCCTCATAAATCTCTCTTCAGTGTTGGAGTTAACAGGGCTGAGTTCATGTATGTGAAGAATTTAGAAAAAAAAAAGGCCTGGCTATAAGCATTAGCCATTAATATTCTTACTGTAGGACAAAACATGCTGAATGTCAGAGAAAGTCCTCTGATCCACAGGCCTGGGCCTGTTATTAGGCTCAACCCTGCCTGACCCCTCCAGATTCTCCTATCCAGAATTGCCACATATTAGCACCAGGCTCCTTCCTCTGAAGCCATTAATTCCACAGGCAGAGATATGAGATAAATGGAGGGCCGTGCCAGGGGGTGGCGGAGGGTCACTTCCTTTCAAAACTATGACAGACATTTGGCCATATGCCCTTGCAAGGCCTCAGATCTTAGGACTCTTGGTCTTGAGTCTGGGAGCACCCTGAAGGTGCAATTATGCCAAATCTGGGATTTTTGGAGGAGGCTGTGGGGCAAGAGGTTGTGAGTACTGCACAGGGAGGGAGCTCCGAGCTCATTTACCAGCCTGAGTAGCATTATCCATCAGTATCACCTCGGTCCCTTCTAAGCATGAACAATCCTTGTCCACCGCAGGCTCTCGGGACACATCCCACAGTGAGTGGTCTCCATCAGAGACCAATGAGGCAGTGGCTGCCTCACCTGGGCTAGATGGTGTGGAGTGTGGACGGAAAGATAAAATCAATAGCTAAGAGTTGGGAAGTGCTTGTTCTTCCCTCCAAAAGTTGGGACAAAGGTCGGGGGGGGGGGGCGGAAGAACAGCGGCACTAAGTGGAGTTGAAGGGACTGTGACCTTTGCATTCCCTAGGGATGGCATTTTTAGAAAGCTTGATGATTCAAGGGGCCATACTGTATATTTTTGTCAGTGGCAATCGATTTGCATTTCAGATAACTAATCGTGATGGTAGGGGGAAAAAACAGAAAAATTATGAGTAATTATATTGTTAATTAAATTATTACACACCGAACAGGCAGTGTGATTTGAGGTCAGGATGCCTTAGGCTACTAAAGAGCCGCCAGTAGGTTTAGGGTCAAATTTAAGGAGTGAGAACTCCTCACCCCTTCCACATCATCTGCCTATCACTAGGGTGCTAAGGGGCAAGCTTGACTACAGTGGTGATAAAAACCAGGAAAAAGTCAGGATCTAACCTGATTCCGACTTAATTCTGAAGCAGAACAGAACCAGACAGCCTTGATCTAAGCGACTTGTCTGTGGTGTTGGCCCCTTTCAGGTGCTACTTCAAAGCCTGTTCCTGGTGGCCTAGAAATTCTAGGGCTCCCAGCTTGTGCCCATTCCCTTCAAGGGAGGAATCCTCGCACCTGGTTTCTCTGAAGTATGCTTCAGTCAAGGAATAAAAGATCCTATCATTCCCAGGGGATCCCCTAACAAAGGATAGAACTTTCTAGGAACTCTATGCCCAAGCTGAAAGGCAATGGAGCTAAAGAACAAATAGATTTCCCAGACATGACAATCAATTGCTCCGTCTCCACTCCCATTTCTTGTATTTTGGGGAGAAGCCTTAGCAGCCTTTCTCCATTTTGGTTACAAGGGGGTAAAAACAGCCACCTCCATTTATTTACGTAAGTTGAAGAAGAAGCTCAGAGTGGGTTTTCCTTTGGGCTACCACAGGCCTTTGGGATGATACCGTGGCACAGAACAGCAGTGATGGACTATGCACGTAGGACCAGCTTTCATTACAGAATGAATGTAAGCCTTATAGAAAGTCCTCAGAGAACTGTGATGAGGGCCAGGGGGTTAAGGTGGTAGATTGAGGAAGATTGCAGCCACTTTCTAAATTGTGGCTAGAGAAAAGTGTCATTTGTGTGAAGTATCCCGACTCTGGGATACTGACACCAATGCATAGAGGCCAGAATAACAAATGGCTTTTGGGCCCCAGTGAGCCCAGCTCAACCCAGGTAGGATCAGAATGACAACACGCAACCCTATATGGGAAAAGGCCTCACAGCAAAATCAAGGACCGGGAGTCAGGGCAGGATAGAGAGAGAGAAAGAAATCTTGAGGGAGTACGTCCAGGAGAGATGCTCCCCGCTGGCTGAGGGTGACGAGTGGCCCATGAGAGATGTGCCAAGAATCCAGGGCTAGAGCCCAGTGCCCAGGGCCAGCTGGCCAGAACAAAGAAGCCAGTCCTAATTCTTTGCCACCAGAAGAACCCTGGAAGAACTCTTTCCAATCAGTCCATGAACCTTCAAGCGTTGGCCTCGACAGAGTGGACATGTGGGACAACGGCTACTTTTAGGAGAAGCTGGAGTTCATGGTACTTAAACCCTGACATGCTCAACCTTGCAAAACCCCAGATTCCCAAATGCCTCATTCCTATCAACTTCCACCAATCCACATACGGGAGGAGAAGCACCAAAGATACTTCCTTCCGGTAGCCACTTGGAGTCTTCAGATACTGCAAAGAAGGCGATAGAATCTGGTGCCCAAGCAAGCTCCCCACCATCTCAAGCTTGGCACCAAGACCCGGGTAATTAATCATGTAAGTGAAGTCATGACAGAGGTGCATGTTCTCCACATGGGGATCTCGGCTACAAAGTCTGGTGTGACTTCAAGAGGCTCCTTCTCTAACAGGGACGCACTAATAAAGTAAACCCGAGGAAGGCCGAGGCAGGCCGTTACAACGTGCCCCTCGACTTTGGAAGAGTCAGGCCTCTGATGAAGTCACTGCGATGATGGCAGTGAAACAAAGCCCCGCAGCTTGGGAGAGATGTCCAACATGTAGGAGTCTTCAAAATGGTGAAAACTCATGCAGGCCTCCCTCTGTGCCAGGCACCCTTCCAACACTTCCCAGGGGTGCAACTGACACACTTAATCCTCTCAACAATTCTGTACCGGTGGGTACTACTACTACTACCACCCCCATTGTACAGGAGAGGACATGGAGGTACAGGCGTTACATGACTTGCTGAAGGGCACACAAAGTGACAAAGTGAGGATTTAAACCCAGGCAGAGGGACACCTGGGTGGCTCGGTGGTTGAGCATCTGCCTTTGGCTCAGGTCGTGACCCCGGATCCTGGGATCGAGTCCTTCTGAAGGACATCTAGGGAATTTTTCAGCTATAAACCATCCTTATTTACTCTAAAGTACACTGTCTGGTGGTTTTAAGAACTTCATCCAATTACTGATGACGACCACAAGATGGCCCCAGATCATTGCTCTCACCAAGTATTCCATCCAGTTTCCTGAGTTGTTTTTCAAGAAACACTGAGAAAACGGTGTTTTTGTTTTACAGAGATTTTTGACACTGGAAGACATTGTTGTTTCTATTTTTTCTTTCTTCTTCTTCTTTTTTTTTTTTTTTTTTGCTTACCATATCCTTGTTAAAGTACATTTTCAATGGAAGGACATACGTTTAGAGACGGACCTAAAGAGAATTTAACCATGGTTGATAGCTAATCAAATCATTTTGCTGTATTGGAATTATGATCTGAAATTAGGTTTTTTTGGTCCCTGTTCACTTAAGTGCACATAGTATCTAGTATTTTTATAACTAATTCACAAAATTTAGCTATTGGGGAATATTAGTACAAAGAACTTTTTTTTTTAAGCTTTCATTTAGAAGATTGACCTCAAGACACTTCAGTTTTTGAACTTTGCTTTTCAGAACAAATGAAATTTATGGGGCTTTCATAGTATTTTTTTAACGGTATTTGCTTTCATAGTTCAAGATTCCAAGTGGTTCAGTAAATGTATTTAAGAATTAATGTAGAAAGTTAAAATGCAGCAGAATCCTCAATCTTTCTGGTCTTAGTACTACTGCCTCAGTGATGCTTTTGTCTACCCTGGAATTTTTCTGGTTTGAAATGCTAAAACCATTAATTGCAGGGAAAGGTGTTTTCTCACTGATCTCTCCTCAGTAGCCTGAGTGAGATTGTGATGCTGCTGTTAAATCCTCCTCCCAGGCTCACCGCTTGGAGTTTACTTTTAGCATTTTATTTTGCCTAGAAATTGGAGTTCTGCTGTTCCTCCTTCCTGGAGAAACTGCTGGCTTATACTTAGCTTATCTCCAGCATGGACTTCTGGATCAACTGTGAAAATGTCTCTTTCTGGCCCCAAATTTGCATTTTTAATTGCTTTTTAAGAGATGCATCTTATGCATGCAAATTTCAAAATACACAACACTTTACATTAAAAAAAGAGCCACCTTGGGCAGCCCAGGTGGCTCAGCGGTTTAGCACCACCTTCAGCCCAGGGCATGATCCTGGGGACCCAGGATAGAGTCCCACGTCGGGCTCCCTGCAAGGAGCCGCTTCTCCCTCTGCTTGTGTCTCTGCCTCTCTCAATGTGTCTCTCTGAATAAAAAAAAAAAACCTTTAAAAAAAAGCACATCTAAGCAGGATGGCCAAAACACAACACAGACACATGCACACATATATGCATTTGTTTTTATATGACATTTTTACTTTACACCTATGGATTATTCTAACTTATTTACATCTGGATTTGAACTTGGGGTCCATGCAGGACCCCTCGAGAAGGCCCGTAAGCCCATTTACCACAGCTCTAACCCTCTTCTTTTTCACCTGTCAGCTTCATTCATTCTTATACTCTGCCTGGACTCCATGCATTTGAAGTTGTGACTCCTGCCTTAAGTAAGGATTCTGAATCAGGCCAGGAAGGACAAGTGCACCTGGGCGAAAAGGCAAATCAGAAAGAGTTTGTCTTATGAATGGATAATTAATTCACAGATTGGAAGCCAGTTTGACTTTAAGGGCGTTAAACAAGACTTTAGGATTTGAAGGTCAGAAGCACAAATGAAATAAAGGATTTTCCACCTGTACTTCTGTGACTCTCTAGCTCATTTTTCACAGAATTTAGAATAGAAAGAGGCATGTGTTGTAAGGAAAACCTACATGATAATGAACATGAGATGGGTAAATATTAGAACTCAGTGATGGGCCTCTCGGCAGCACAACTCAGAACACAACAGGGAGGACGGTTTTTTCACACAATGGAGGATTTGCTCAGGTTACAACCAACCTGGAAGTTGTTGTGCCAAAACCTAGAACAGGATGAGACTTTCTCAGTGAGGGATCAATCAGAGAGAGGGGATGCTGCACAAATACGGAGACATCATCTTTGGAGACTAAAGAATTAGGCCAAGCATCTTGCTAATAAAGCTGGGAGCTAAACAACTTCATTAAGCTCTGTGCAATGAATACAGGTCAGGATGGCCATAGACAGACATTACTTAGAACCTAACTCCTCTGAGTGACTGTGGATGGAGAGAAAATCCTCTGTAGCCAGTGATTAAGTCAATGTTATTAAAAAAAAAAAAACACAGCCTAGCTGGGATCAGTTAAGGATATCAAGCCCAAACAAAGAACAAGCGAGAGTAGACTATACAGGCTGATCAAGTCAGAGAGTTCTCCTTTTTTTCATGTGGATGAGTGTGCGTGTAGATAAAAGTTTTAAAACATAACTTTAGGGATCCCTGAGTGGCGCAGCGGTTTAGCGCCTGCCTTTGGCCCAGGGCGCGATCCTGGAGACCCGGGATGGAATCCCACTTCGGGCTCCCTGCATGGAGCCTGCTTCTCCCTCTGCCTGTGTCTCTGCCTCTGTGTGTGTGTGTGTGTGTGTGACTATCATGAATAAATAAATAAAATCTTAAAAAAATAAAATAAAACATAACTTTAGAATTCTCAGCTCAGGTCTTATTTCCAGTCCATCATCAAATACCTCCCAGAAGCATCAGTGCAAGAAAACTACGCTTGTTACCTCACTGGGATTTTCTTGTCCCCTGACTTATACCTAGTCATAGGGGGCTTATAACACAAAGACAGGAGACACTGCAGAACAAGAGTGGCAGGGGTGGGATGAAACCAGCAAGACACAAAATTTGGGGTGGAACTCCCTCTCCAGGTGGTGCAGGTGCAGAGCCAGCATGTTTAGTGAGTGCCACCTTAAATTCTGCATCCTCCGTACCTCATTTGCCACACCTTAGTCCTTAGCTTCATGGGTTCTCTCCCCATATTGGTCTTTTTCACAAAGTTCAAGCGAGGCATATTTGGTGGCGTTGCCGCTATGTCCAAGCAAAAGCTTGGCAGGAAAAACTGGATTCTTCACCTGCATGCTTGCCAACATGTCTCCTTCCACCACCAGCTGTTCCCTGAGACAGGACAGAAGCAGCAATTTCAGCTGTCTTATTCCACCCACCCCAGCAGCTGCTGGGACCTGCTCCAGGCAGCACACAACAGGTGCGTGTGTGTGTGTGTGTGTGTGTGTGTGTGAGCATATATGGGTCAGTGTGAGTGTGTGGTGTATATGAGAGACATGCTTTCAACACTTGTCATGATGTAAACTGTTCTTTCAACATTTTTTCCATAAAACCTCTTTATTCTTTAAATTTTGTTTACTTATTTTTTTAACCCAACTATAGTTAATATACAGGGCTATATTCGTTTCAGGTATACAACATGGTGATCCAACACTTCTCTACACTACTCAGTGCTCATCGCAACAAGTGTACTGCATCTTCTCCTGCCCCTGTCTCCCTACCTCCCCTCTAGAAACTGTCATTTTGTTCTCTGTTGAAGAGTCTGTTTGTTGTTTATCTTTTTTTCTTTGCTCATTTAGTTTCTTAAATTCCACTTATGAGTCAAATCATACAGTATTTGGCTTCCTCTGACTTTTTTCACTCAGCATTGTACTCTCTAGCTCCATCCATATTGTTGTAAATGGCAGTCTTTTTATGGTTGAGTCATATTCCAGTGTGTGTGTGTGTGTGTGTGTGTGTGTGTGTGCGTGCGTGCATGCGCCACGTCTTCTTTATCCATTTATTTATGGATGGACACTGGGGTTGCTTCCATATTTTAGCTATTGTAAATAATGCTGCAATAAACATAGGGGTGCATATATCTGGATCATATAGTAATTCTATTTTTAACTTGTTTGGAGGAAATGCCATACCATTTTTCACAGTAGCTGCACCAGCTTGCAGGGGTTAATATCCAAAATTTCTAAGTAATTTATACAACTCGACACCAAAAATGATAAAAAATCCTATTTAAAAATGGGCAGAAGACATGAATAGACATTTTTTTCCAAAGAAGACATGTAGATGGCAAATAGACACATGAAAAGATGCTCACCCTCACTCATCATCAGAAAAATACAAATCATAAAACCCCCTTATAATACATCCTTATTAGTATACTTGGATGATGTGATGCTATACTTTTCAAAAGCAATTAAAAACCTCTATCAGTTGTTTTGGTGCTAATGCAGTCTGGTATTCCAGCTTAGGGGGAAAAAAACAGCTATAAAGGCCTCAAAAGATTATTTGACTGAATTATGTACTTTTAGAGCTAGAAGAAAACTACTATGTCACCCTTTTAATTTTATATACTTTTTAAAGTCTCATTTGATTACAAAGTAAAATTTTACCGGAAGTAGTGTGAGAAATTTTCAAATTCCCTTAACAATTCTACCAAATGTAAATGCGTGAAAGTCTACAGTGCATCAGGACAAATGAAATTAGAGTTGAGGGACACAATACATGTGTGTCTTTCCAGAGTCACAGTGTAGAGGAGGAAATGAGAATTCTAAAACACTATGTGAGTTACTTGCATGACTGAAATGAAGAACTTAATGAATCAGTATCGGTTACATCAGAACAACTGTGCAAGCAAAACATCCTCTGACTTCATAAAACATGGAAGTTACTAGGAGCATCTCTATCACCTGAAACAGGATAATGTGAGCACAGGGAAGTAAAGCAAAGATTTTCATCTGGGACGATTATGAATCTATTATCTAGCAATATTTTCTATTGGATTTCTTCAGGTACTCAAAGGCAAGAAGTTAGAAAAAATATATATTTTCTATATTAAACAAGTTTCAGGAAGGAGTGGCTATTTCTTTCCAAGATCTAGATATTTTCTCATGACAATAGTAATTTGACATACTGAAATTACACTGATAATATAAAATGTGCCGTAATAACTGGTGGTAAATGGATTGGGTTTCACTCCATTGAAAGTAATGAATAGAATACACTTTATTTTCTTAGGAAACTTTTGCAGAGAGTCAAACTATATTTCTTTCAGAAGCCATTTAAATCAGTAATTTGGGGATTATACTCAACATATTCTCATATTATTACATATGAGGTAAACAAAATCAACAAAGTATCATATCCATTACAATGTATTAATAAGAAGTTTCAGACTTAAGGTTTAAAAATATCACTTCAAAAACTTCAAATAGAAAAGGAAAAAAAGGGATCCCTGGGTGGCGCAGCGGTTTGGCGCCTGCCTTTGGCCCAGGGCGCGATCCTGGAGACCCGGGATCGAATCCCACATCAGGCTCCCGGTGCATGGAGCCTGCTTCTCCCTCTGCCTGTGTCTCTGCCTCTCTCTCTCTCTCTCTCTCTCTCTCTCTCTCTGTGACTATCATAAATAAAAATTAAAAAAAATTAAAAAAAAAGAAAAGGAAAAAAAATGTCTGAACTACTAAGTGGAAGCTAATAGTCCCAATTTAAAATACTGTAGGTTTTTTCCAGATTACACAAGTAATACATGCTTACTTCAGACAATACAGAAATTTAGATGGAAGAAAGAAGAAAAAGGAAGAAGAAAGAAGAAAGAAAGAAAAGAAAGAAAGAAAGAAGAAGAAGGAAGGAAGAAGAAGAAGAAAGAAGAAAGAAAGAAAGAAGAAAGAAGAAAGAAAGAAGAAAGAAGAAAGAAAAAGAAAGATTGGAAGTGGCCTAAACATCCTAAAGACTAAGACTTATGTGTGTATACACAATTATTTATTTCAGAGATGTTCTGTTTTGTTGTTTACTTTGGATTTTGTACAGCATTCCAATTTGCTTCTTTCTACTTTTCCAGTATCATCCATTGTTTCATGGGAGGTCAACATGGACCTAGAGGGTGTAATGCGAAGTGAGTAAGTCAGACTCAGAAAAACAAACACCATATGATTCTACTCATAAGTGAAAATCTAAACAAAGAAACAAATGAATAAACAATCAAAAAAGCAAAATCAAGTCTATAAATACAGACAATAAACCATCTTTTTTATAATGGATAAAGTCTTATTTGGGGAAATCTTCTCATTGGAATAAATAATAAGTCTATTTTTAAACATATCCCTCTGTGTACTATGTAGTATTTTGAGATGACGTTTTATTCTTTCAGTTCTGGATAATATCAACCTATCTTTATTGCACCTCAGCTATTTCTTTGATTCCTTATTTCAAAACTTCTTAAAAAAATAACAATTTTTTGGGCCTTTGGATAGTGTACCCATATCTCCTGACCGCTATTGCACAGATGTATTTTCAATGTCTTACCTCCTCGGGCTGGATTCTGGGTCTATTTCTCAGCATATTTTTCCCAATGTTTTAAAATTTTCTTTTCAGGGGCCCCTGGGTGGCTCAGTCAGTTGAACACCAGACTCCTGATTTCCACTCAGGTCATGATCTCATGGGTCCTGCTGAGATAAAGACTCCTCTTGGGCTTCAAACTCAGTGTGGGGTCTGCTTGCAGAGTCTTCCTCTGTCCCTCCCCCCAGTCACCTGCTCATGGTCTCTCTCTCTCTCTCTCAAACTTTTTTCAACTGCATTTAGCCTGGAGTTCATTCTATTTGTTATTTTTTCTATAATAATATTTTTCATTTCCAAGGTTTTTATTGATTCTGTCTCATATGCTACTGCTTTTGTTTTTCATAATCTTTATAGTCTTAGGATTGTTATGTTTTCTTTTCTCTCCGAAAAATCTTGTTAAAATCTTAAACACACTTGCCTCAATTTCTCAGATGGTTCTGGTATTTTCATTTCATCCAGAGTGATGATACATCCCAATCTTTAAACACTTTTGGTGATCTTTCCAGTTACAGTATTTCTGATGTACTTTGGATTTTTGGATTTCGAGCTCATTTTCATGGGAGGGTTTTTTTCCCCCTTCCATGTTGTTTGCTTGTTCTCTTATGCTCTATGTATTTTATCTCCTCCACTGAAGTACTACCTAGACCAGGGGAACACTACTCTAGAACAAGGTCATGCATAGGTGACTCTGAGTTTACCCAGGGGTAATATTGGAACAAATACAGACCCAGGCACTATGCTAGTACACAAGTTAGCATAAGTCCTGGGTGCTAGGTAGTCTTTGCTTCCCCCTTCAACCTAGATAATTAACTTTCTATAAGCTGGAACCTCAGATGTTGGTCAAAAAAATGTTTTCTCTTCCTTTCATGGGCTGGGGTGCCCTTTACCCCAGGCCTTTATTTCAAGCAACGGGCAAGTTCTGGTCCCCTGTTCTTCTCACACTAAAATTACAGCCATTCTCTAGCTTTTATTTCCAGAGTTTCAGAGGATGTGGAGAAAGGGGAACCCTCTTACACTGTTGGTGGGAATGCAAACTGGTGCAGCCACTCCGGAAAACAGTATGGAGGTTCCTCAAAAAGTCAAAAATAGCACTACCCTACAACACAGCCATTGTACTACTAAGTATTTACCCAAAGGATACAAACATTGTGATTCAAAGGGGCACCTGCACCCCAATGTTAATAGCAGCAGTGTCCACAATAGCCAAACTATGCAAAGAGCCCAGATGTCCATCAACAGATGAGTGGAGAAAGAAGATGTGGCATATATACAATGGAACATTACTCAGCCATCTAAAACAATGAAAGCTTGCCATTTGCAACGACATGGATGGAACTGGAGGGTATTATGCTAAGTGAAAGAAGTCAGTCAGAGAAAGACAAATACCACATGATTTCACTCATATGTGGAATTTAAGAAACAAAACCGATGAACATAGGGGAAGGGAAGGGAAAGTAAAATAAGACAAAAACAGAGAGGGAAGCAAACCATAAGAGACCCTTAACTTAGGGAACAAACTGAGGGTCACTGGAGGAGAGGAAGGTGAGGGAAATGGGGTAACTGGGTGATGGGCATTATGGACGGCAATTGAAGTGAAGAGCACTGGGTGTCATATGCAAGTGATGAATCACTAAATTTACCCCTGAATAATAATACAACATATGTTAATTAAAATGAATTTAAATAATTTTTTTTAAAAAAACAGGCCCACTTCTACCCCACTACTTTCCCATCAAAGTTACTGATGTTGCTTTTGAACAATGCTGCATTTTTTAACTTTTCTCTTTAGAATTGTGATTTTTATATGCTGAGAGTATAAGGAATAAAAGGGTCCCAGCAATGAATAGCACCCACAAAACAGTTTGGGTGGCGTTTATACCCAAAGTAAATTGAGTTTTCTCCAAATATAATTAAAATCTAGAAACCTGTCTTATTCACGGCTGTATCCTAGCCCCTAGAATGTACCAGGCATGCAGTAGGAGCTTAATAGACATTTGTCTACTGAGCGATTTGCTGTTCATCCCTAAGTCAGCAAGGCAAGGGAGAGGGAAGGAAGAGAGGAATATAAAATTAGCACAGGACCGAGCGATGTTGCCTTTGATCCATCCACAATCAGTGGAGGTGACACAAATTACGATGGAAGACAGTCTGCAATAAATTTCTCAACTGGATCATGTCAACTGTAAGCGTCATGGTGTTTGATAAATTCACAAAGTACAGCTAGCCATAATTTTGACTGGAGGATTCAGCAGGGAGACATGTACATAACTGTCACAGGTATTTTAATTGGGAGGAGGGTGGTGTAGGGAAGAAGAGAGTTATTGCCTGCTTTATTTACTACGTTTAGTTTCCCGTGGCCAGGAGGGGTGTAGTCACAACTCGGGAAAAATAGTGCACGTCTTGCGAAACAGGACAAGGTCACTGAAGGGGACAGAGTAAGTGTCAGAGGTTAATTTTTCGGAGCTCCTTCCTTATTAAATATGTAATCTCAGAACGTAGGAATCTTGCTTCCAGACCTGGGCAAATGCATCACATCACAATTCCTTTTGGAAGAAAGACTTTTATTAATGAGCGGCGTCTCCACGGTAACCATAAAGGCAAATCTCGCTTTGTGTATATTATATCAACACCAATAACAACTGGTGTGGGGTGAACAAAAGTGGCAGGGGAGCAGAAGCTGGGGAATTTGGTGCGAGGGTGAGGGAAGAAAATGACAGCCCAACCCAGAAGCTGTGTAACAAGACTGCCTCAACTCATTAGTGCTGCATTTGAAGGAAGCAGACTTTAAAGGCTATTTTTGAAGAAAGCAGACTTTAAAAGCTATTTTTTTCAAAGATACATCCCTTGCATTGTGCTCAAATCGAAGGTCAGAAAAAAAAAACTCCTATGCCATTTTTGGAAGAAAAATAACTGAATTCTGTATATCTTTAAAATCAGTGGGCATTGACGAATAACATCAATTTACATTTAAAAATCGATGTCTTTGACAAAAGCCACACAAAGAAAGTGGGAAGCAGACATATATGCCCAGGCTCAGATAATGAATTAATGCAAGAGGAAGGCTGTACTGTGAAGGGATTTATTTTCACACTTCAAAAAAAATAAAAAATAAAAAATAAAAATACCACTGTATAATGCATGTCCATACAGCACAAAGATGCAGTGTTCCTGAATCACTTGTTAGTGGAAGCACTACTGACAATAAAAGCAGGGCACCAATGAAACCCGGCTGCTTTATTTGCTGAATGAAACCTTATTTTTATATCTTACTTTGTGGCTAGAATTACATACTATACAAAAAAAAATCTTTAGTTTGCTTTTCTTAGGGACATGAGAAAATTAATTAGAATAACAGGATTATCTATGATAATTTTTAATTATACTTTTTTTTAATTTTGAGGTCATTATAGATTCACATGTAGGGATAAAAAAAAATTTACACAGAGATCCAATGTACCTTTTACTCAGTTTTCCTCCCAACGATCACCTGCAAACATATATACAACGTCAAAAGCAGATAGGGACATTGAAGCAATCCACGGACTCTTTTCTTCTTTTCTTTTCTTTTTTTTCTTTTCTTTTTTCTTTTTTTTAGATGCATTTATGTATTTGAGGCCAGGGAGGGGTAGAGGGAGAGAACCTTCAAGCAGACTCCCCGCTGAACACAGAGCCCGGCCCAGGGCTGGATCTGAGCTAAAACCAAGCATCTCGGGGGCTTAACTCACTGAGCCACCCAGGTGCCCCTGAAATCCACAGATTTTACCCAAAGCTCCCCAGTTTTACATAGAACTGCGTGTGCACCTGCATGTTTAGCTCTATGTGACTTCATCACCTCTGTAGGGCTGTGACTCTACCACCTTAGCGGTAAGACAAAACGCCTCCATCAGCGCAAGGATGGCTGGCATTGCCCTCCGTGACCACATCTACCGCCTTCCTACTCCCTCACCCTCTCCCACACCACTGACGACCACCAACCCCCTCTCCCTTATTTTTCCCATTTCAAAAATGTTATACACCTAAAATCTGTGCCTAACCTTTTAGGAATGGCTTTCTCCACTCGGGGTAAATTCCCTGGAGACACAAGCAAGTTGTTGGGTGTAGCGACAGCTCCATTCTTTGTTATTGCTGAGTAGTATTCCAGGGTATGGCCGCACCATTGCTTGTTTAGCCATTCGCCTGCCCAAGGACGTGTGGGTAGCTCCTGGTTCGGGGCTGTTAGAAATAAAGTCACTATGAACATTTGTACAAAGGTGATGTTTTGTTTTGGGGTTCTGTTTTTTCTTTTTTTTTTTTTTAATGAATACAGTTTTCCATGTCTCTGGGCTAAATGCCCAAGAGTGCAATTGCCTCGCAGTATGGTAGTTGCATGTTGGGTTGTTATAAGGAATTACTAAACTGTTGGCAAGAGTGTTTGCCACTTTACATTCCCACCAGCAATGCATGAGAGATCCTTTCTGACATAATTTTAACAAGCTAATTAAAGTAACTATTGTCTTACCAGAGCGAGGGAATTAAGACTGTTTGCTGTTGCCGGAGTCGTCCAGTTGGCCTGGGTTCAAGCCCTGGCTCTGGCACTTGAGAGCTGTGGGATCTCATACGAGTTATTTCCACTCAGCCTCAGTTTCTCTGTCTGTAAAATGGGAATGATAATAGACCTATCTCACAGGCATTTCCTGAAAGTATAATAATTGTTGTCTGATTTATTCTTATTTCTGATACGATTGTAAAAAGGTATATATGAGAGTAATGAAAAAAATACCACATACTTTATTTTGATAGTCTAGCAATAGCTATATCCAATATATATATATATATGATATATATATAACACACACATTCTGGGGATGTCTCTGAGCTGTGATATCGTGACGTTTTCCACATAAATTCTTTCAGACTTGAAATGACATTATTGATCACAGTTGAAATGCTGGCAAAATACCATTTTGAAACATAGGAAGGTAACAGAACCACTCCTGCAAAAGCCGTACCAAATTGTAAACCAAACTTTCACAAGCCTGGGATAAGAAGAGACTCCGTTTTATTCCGAGTGCATCTTCTGAACCCCAGGATGGCTCTAATAACCAAATGGGAGCAAGAAAAGATGGTTGGGTGACCGATGGTGCCTCCGTTTCTCCCTGCCAACCCCTGCCAGGTCCAACGTCTAAAGCGAGGCACAGAGAAGCATAGATTGTTCACTCCTTAAATCTTTTATGCCCCCCCAAAAATAATTTCAAAGGAAATGATTCAGAATCTTCTCCTCCCAGAAACTATCATGTCAGTTTGTTTTGCTTTGCTGCTGTTTTTGTTTGTGTCTGTGTATGTGCGTGTGTGTGTGTGTGTGTGTGTGTGTTTGCTGAGACACAATACGACGCAAATAGCTCTAACTTTCAAGTCTTGCTAAGGGAATGTAATCCGAGCAACTGTGTATTCACTGACATCAACACCTCCATTAACTTTGAAATCATTTCCTTTATTCTTATCTTTTATTCGAATTTCTTTCAATAAACTATCCCCCCTACCCACCTCGCGGCTTCTCATTTTCACTGCAATTGGAATTGTTTGGTTTTGGTTTGGGGTTTTGTTTTATTTTTTTTTTCTTACTTAGATTTGGTTTCCAGAAAATTAAGGTAGCAAGCTAAAAAAAAAAAATAAAAAAGTAGATTCATTTAATTACAGGGGAAATATATGTAGTAACTAGAACTTGCAGTTCAGTGTGGAAAACTCACTTTTAGCAGGAACCTGAGATGGGAAAAACAAAGTGAATTTGGGTTAACATCTATGTCAATGTATAAAATAGAGAGCTCCACTTTAGTAGGCGGCATGCTGATGACAGCATGGATCCTGTGTGCTCAAGTTTGGCTTACCTGTCTTTCTTTCCATTTGTAGGACAGAGAGTTTGAGAAAGTCATTAAAGCGTGGTTTTTAACAGTCTATTAAATTGTGGTGCCCACAAAGTGCAAGCAGAGTTACTGTTTTCTTGTCTTTTTTATTGTTCTCTGTACAGAATTTAGCTCCTTCTGCCTCAGTTTAAAGTTTTCCATACACATTTTGTTTGACTTTTTTCAAAGAACCACTTGTTGACTTTTTAAAATGCAGGATTAGCTCTCTGATTCACTAATATAACACTCATTTTCATATTAGTTCTCTTTTCTAAGTGTTTTAAAAAAACTATTTCTGATTATTTATCTCCTATATCCCACTTAAATGCTTTAATCAACACGTTTTCAACTGCAAGTAACGGAAAAATCATCTCTAAATGGCTTTCTAAAGGAGGTTCTTTATGATCCATGTAACAAGAAGTTCAAGGTACAGCAGCTTCTGGGTTGGTTAGCTCAGTTGTTCTCGTAATGTCAAAATGCCTATCTTCCCATCTGTTTACTTTGTCGTCGTTGATGTGTGAACTCATTCCCCTCATGGCTACAAGATGACTGCAGCAACTCCAGGCATCACATTTTCAGAAACCAACATCAAGAAGTAGGAAAGAAAAAAGCATTTCTCTCTTATCTGTCTTGTTATGCAGGATGAGAAACTTTTCCGGAAGACCCCTCCTCTGTCTCATTGCCCATAATTGGGTTACAGGCCCAACTCTAAACCAACTCCTGGGACCCAGGCAAAAGTACCAAAATGACAGGCTTTCAAGCCAAAAACCTTGAGTGGACTTTATGACTATATAAACTAAATCTCTGAGCCTTGGTTTTAGAAAATTACCCAACGGTCTTCTTTGTGAAGACCATATAAATTAATGTCTAAATAAGACATCGAGCTCACCAGAGAGCTACGATGTATGTGAATCTCCTTCTCTCCATGAAAATGCACAAAAGTGAAAAAGAGAGAGAAACAATCGAGCAAGCAGGTAAGGGAGGGTAATAGGAATTTTAGACCTTGACTAGTCTAGATTTTCTGACATTCCATTTTGAACTCTGCAAAGGACCCCCTCACATGATTTTGAAGAATCCACAATAGCAATGCTTTCATGCCAAGAATTTTAATTTTATTATTTAAAACAATTTGCCAAAGTTGCATCATCCCTTTAAAAAACACAGGTGGGTGCAATATGTGGCAAAACAAAATATATATGGTCACTGAAATCCTGGACTCTTCGTCTCCATCTCCTCATTTTGTTTCAAACAGGCTCATGTCAAGTTTATACAGAATATCCCGTGTCATCCTAGGTGCTGGCAAATGAGCAAATAAAAACCAAAAAAAAACCAAAAGAATTGAGAGGCAAAAGTCCTTGTCTTCTCCAAATCACCTCCAAATTCTCGCTCACACCAGTGACTGTCGATTTCTACTAAGTTTCACACTAAAGCCTTACCCCTGACACGCACCTGTTGCACTACACTCCTTTCCTGCGTCGGAAATGGAGTAAACCCCCCAAAAATTCCACCTCGCGGAGTTGCCTTCCGCCACTAACCCACCAGATGGCGCCCAAAGATTCTATTTTCCTCCTATTGGGGGGATTAAACAATAACCACGGAACCGGCCAGCAGCTCGTCCAGGGGCAAAGGGCACAGAACCTCTGCTCTCCGTTCACTTTATATTTTATTTATCTGTTATTTGGGAAAAGATACACAGCTGTTTTTCATTATTATTTGGCACTCACAGGAAACTTTAAAAATAGCCTTTCAAGTCCACTGCAGTTTTGTAAAGGCCTCTCGTGGCCTTCACAGTAAGTCATGTCCAGGCCTTTATCTTGTACAACAGCAGTTCTCTATTCTGCCCTTCTCTTATTCGGACGCAGACGCTGTTCTGCTTCGCTAGAAACACCTGAGTCATTGTCTCCTCTTGAGAATTAGGGGATTACCAATGTCCCCCTGGACTCCCTGCTCGGACACTGTGCCTCGACCTGCTGTCCCAGGGCATCCTGGAGGACTCGGCCCTGCACTCCTGCCTTCCAGCTACACCCATCGATGGCCCCTTCTAGGTGTTTACGCCAAGATCGAATCCAGGGAACCAAAATATGTGTGTGTGCTCCTGTAAAAAAAAAAAAAAAAAAAAAAAGCTCCTCATTTCCTAAGCACCATTCAGGGAAAAGGGGGGGGAAAAGAAAGAAAACAGTGGAAAGAGAAAATTAATTTGGCTGTGAGTCAAATTCCAACTGAAGAATCACAAAGCTTTGTTTTTTCTTCTCTCTTTCTCTCTCCTCTGAAACTTGGGGAAACTCTTTGTCTAAAGAGTTAAGGAAGAACTGACATGATTTACGGAAATTATTTGTATGGGTCTAATCTCAGAACATATACGTATATGCGTGCGAATTCACGTGCATATGTGCATGTGAGAGGAAACTCACACACAGTCTTGCTCTTTGTCACCTCCGCTCAGTGTCACGGTCGCTCAGCTACAGGAGACCCTTCAGGGGACCCAGCTTTATAGGACTTGACTCAGGGCCCTTGATCCCTTTTCCTAAACAGTTGTTTTTCTCTCCTACGTACTAGGCCCTGGGCTGAAAGTGCACCTTTTTCCTATTGTACATCTACTGTGATGAAGGATGTTTTTCACAGAAAAGGCCTTCCCGGAGCCCAGATGTTGCTCCTCCTGCTTCTTCTAAATCACGCAGCCTTGTGAGCCCGAGTTGGAGGTAGAGGTTCCGCACCCATTTATTTTACATTCAACATACCCTACGCATCTTGGCTTCTTTTAATTTATTGATGTGATCCATATTATCTGGAGACTGAGGGATTGGCTTACACTCGAGTTTTGAACTTATTCATTAGATTTCTTCTTCCCATTAGTAACTTTTCAAAGTCATCTTTGATTAACTGGCAATCTGACCTTAACTGGCAATGTTCACGTATTGGCATTCCAGAAAGGTAAGTCCGGATGCTCAGATCACTACCCTTGGAAAATTTGGCTCTTGTTTCCTTGTTGACCATATGGCAATGGCAGCTAAGTGGTCTTTCAGTGCGTGGGGAAGGAATGAACAAATGTATGTTCAGGGTCAAGTGCTTTGCTTGGGCATGCTCATGAGCTCATGGCCCCAGGAGCCAGACATCTTGGGCTCATGATTCCTGCTCTACCCCTTATCAACTGTGTGACCCATGGGGAAATGACTTCATTTTGTTTGCCTCAGTTTCCTCACCTATAAAATGGGAATAACAGTAACAAACTCTGCCTAGTTTGGTTGAAAGGATTAAATAAATGAATGCATATGAAGCATTTAGAACAGTGCCTGACCCTGAGGACATGCTCAAAAACTTATACTCTTGTTTTGACTATTATATTTATGACTCAGGAAAAAACAAGCTTGCGGAAGAACTAAGGCCCAAGATGCCTGGGTGGCTCAGTGGTTGAGCGTCTGCCTTCGGCTCAGGTTGTGATCCCAGGGTTCTGGGATCGAGTCCCACATTGGGCTCCCCTCAGGGAGCCTGCTTCTCCCTCTGTCTATGTCTCTGCCTCTCTCTGTGTGTGTCTCTCATGAATAAATAAATAAATAAAATCTTTAAAAATAAAAAGAAAAGAAAACCGAGGCTCATACAAATTAAATTCCTTATCCAAGGTAACAGAGCTAGTAAATGTTAGGACGGCAATTTAAATCCTCACTGGGTGATTTCAAGCCCCTATTCCTCACACATTAAGAAGCTACTCGAATCGAGTGATAGCTGAAATTAGTACTTCCAAAGGCAAGAGTTTTTATCATTGGAGACTTCTAACAAATAATAGTAACAGCGTGGTGATGATTTATGAAGCAACTACTCAGCCACTATTTGTTGAGTCCTTATTAATACCAGTTGCTACGCTGAGCACTTTGCATACATTGTTGACTCATTTGATTATTATAATAACCCTGCAAGTCAATTGTTATTTTCCCTACTTATCAGATAGGGAAACTGAGCCTCAGAGTGGTAAATATCTTCCCAAGCTCCTGTAATTAGCATGTGGTGGAACAGGTATTTGAACCCCTGACTTGGGGCTCTATCGTTCGTGTACTTCGCTGCTCTCCGGAGCCTCCATTCACTGGGGCTGGTTTTCCATGAGGTGCTACAGGATAGGGCACTGAGTTCTGCAGGTCCAGTTAGCCTTCTGGTTATTTGGAAAAAAGAAATGAAGTCTTGGCATCTTCTCCAAGTTAATTCAACAAAATCCAGACTGGACGCGACCTCATTTGGAGGCCCCTCACCACCAAAGTCCCTCTTCTCTGAATCTGCCGTCCATATCTTGGTCACTCCAACAGTGATGTCCTAAACCAGGCCCAAGAGAAGACGGACCGGCAGGAGGCCAACTCCGACTTCTGCCCGCAGACAATAAGTGCTTCTAAAGAAGTCCACGAAGAGGATTCTTTACCATTTCAGTGTTGTGGTTTGTTTTCTGTTTCAAAATAGAATGTTATACAGGAGGTTTTGTGGGTATTTTAGATTATTGCTACCCTGTGGTCTGTCTAAAGGCAACCGCCTGAGGTAAACCAAAAAAATTAATATTTGAGATTTTTGTGCTAATTTCTTCACAGGCAGTATTTTATTCAACCTCAGGGTTTCTGACCTAGTAAAACAAGTAATTTTTAAAAAGGGGGGGACTATATTTTCCATCCAGGTGGGATGTTGATAAGCAAAGACTAGTTTGGCATATTGGTAGTTATGCAACGGATCAGAAACCTGTTTTTTCTCGTACCCAATATCCATCCATACAGAGAAATGCTGCAACATCCAATTCATGTAAATCCTGCCATTTCAGATTAAATCGTATTGAGTTCTCTTCACTTCTTGAGGACAAGTTTAATGCCCACATTCCATGGATTTTGTCTCTACAGAGTAAGTGGCTGCTGCTAAGATGATCTCCCTCAGCCCATGTGAGTTCTCTTAATTAAAGATGTTTGTATCTTTTATTACGGAGAGAAAAATCTCTTTTTTAAAAAATCTCTTTAATAGAAACTATAGCGTGGTCTTCCTTTTAAAATTGTTAGCTTCATTATTTTTAAATCTTATAGAATTGACTCAAACCACTTTAGAAATTGTCATATTCATCACAATCAAATAACTCATAAAAACTGTACTTAGGGAAAAAAATTAAAAAAAAAAAAAAAAAACTGTACTTAGTGGAAAGGTTGTTTAGTCTCTATGCCTTATCCAGCCCCCCTCAAAATATCAGTAAATAATAAACTCTAAATTACTAGTATGAAATCTCAAGAGTTTCTAGAACACTTTGGGGAATTAAAGCTTAGTCGCCCAGATTCCAGGAAATAATCTTTTTGTTCATTTAGTATTTGAATTCCAAGTTAGTTTTAGGTTTGTTTAAAAAATTATTTTTGTATGAGAAACCCCAGGTGCTCTGGTGATTTCCTAACTCACTGGTGGACTTTGAGTTCCTATCTCAGTATCCAATCCTTCACATTTTTTTTTTTTGCAATAGTGCCCAGGTATTCCTTTGAGGAATTCAATTTTTGAATCTGTGGCCCTGACTCAGCAACACTGGGAAAGGACCCCGATGGATCAACATTCCCCAGCACCAACTCACCCTCCTCAACACAGAGTGATTAGTTTGGGGAGAAATATGTAACTCAACAAGAGCCAGCGAGAGAGTGAATCCACGGCTTGTAGGGGCGCCATGGTCTCCTCGAGCAATGAGGTATGAGGTCCTGCAGGGAGAGCCCAGGGCTTCTGGGAGGCACAGTGTAGCCTAAAGCCAAAACCAACACTTCACGAAACACAAAGGAGAAATAGAAACTGGGACCTGGGACAGTGGTGATATAGTTTAAGGCTTTGGATCAAGCTCTATTTCTACCTCTAGACTTCTCAGCTACATGACCCTATAAGTTCATTTTATTACTTGGGTCCCCTTGAATTGGGTCTTCTATAGCTTGTCAATAAGTCAGTGTTGCTGAGCTTTGGTTTCTTATCAGTTACAGGGATGCTGATACGATCTACTTTGTCAAGTATTTGCGATGATTAAATCAGATAACCTTTGTGAAGTGTGTAGTATGCGCTGAGCGCTCGGCTACTTGCTCCTGTTTCCTTTTCTTTTTCCCTTTCCATCTTCTAAACTTCTGGGCACTGATGAGTCAGACCAAGGCTCCATTGATCCAGGGAGTTTTCAGAGAAGGGTGTGGTGCAGGATAAAGACTGAGGTCATCACAGGCCACAATTCCCACAGGCTATCCTCAGACCTCATCCTACCCCACTGTCTTTTTCAGGGAGCTTTCGCGGTCAGCCAGGTCAGGGTATTTCTGGTAGAACAAAACTGACAGTTCTTCAAGGTAAGTGGGAAAACAAGTGGCTAGACAAACTAGATTTTTCTGTACAAATCACATGGCAAAGGGGTAACATTTAAACACCAATGGATACTCTGTCTTCCTAGAATTTAAGCTTATTCAAGACAATAAATCTTGAGTACAGACATTTAAAGAGGACTCTTGCTTTTTGATGAGAAAAATTTTAGGGAACTACAGATTAAGAAGACACCTAGTCTAAATTATATTAAATATTTCCATGTAACTGTGAGGTGATTTTTTCATTCACTGAATAATTTTGGAACAGGAAGCAATGAGCTACTTCAAATTGACAGATATGAGAAGGGAAGCCCCAGGTGGTGACTTGCTCACCCCTCGAACAACTGAAGGCCGAGCCAGGGCTGTTGCTCTCCGTCTACTGTTTTTATGTAGATTGTGCTCCATCTGCCTCAACCCTTGCTTAAGAGACTCCATTTCACTTTCCATTACAAACACGCCGAGTGTCAGGGAGACACGTACACACCCATCAAGTCTAACAAGCACAGCCAGTTTTCCCAAAGTTTACACAATTATCATCTGTGACTTAGCATCAGGTCTCATGAACACATTTTCCTATTGCTGCCCATGCTGAAGTCTAGAACATAGTTGGTTTCTCAGCCTCATCACTACTGCCATTGTGGCTTGATCATTCTTTGGTTGGCGGCAGTGGGTAAAGTGGGGAGCTATGGGGTGCACAGTAGGCTTCTAGCAGCCTTCCTGGCCTCTACCCACTACCTGCCAGTAGCACTTCTACAAATGTCCAATGTCTCAGAGTGAAAGGTAAGGATAAAGTCAACCCACTGAGAACCACTGCTCCAAGAAAAGCCTTTTTGCACTGGGTAGTACTTAAACCATTTCCTTTATGGTGTAATTCTAAATGTAGGGAGAGGAAAGATTGGATAGAAGACGTGAAGTATGCTTGGGACATGGAGTACATTTTTTTTCAGGCAAATTAAAAATTGTCAGGCTTCTAAATACAGGCTTTATGTTTTCACCTGGCAGTATTTTAAGTTGGTAGCAAAGACTAAATAAACCCCAAAGAATCTGATACCTTGGTACCACCACCATGATAAGAAACTATATGTGAAATAAGAAAAAAAATATTCATAAGAAGATAACTCTCATAAGGCAAAGGGATGACAAGAGAGGGTTCACGGGAAGTAACAAATAGAAAATTGCATGTGCAGACTTCAAATTCCTTCAAGTTCCTGGCCCTTCCTTTCTCTCCAATGTCCTTCTAGAAGGAGCACACAGCAGTTTTCTCCTGAGAGCCTCTGCCCAGCTCCTCAGAGCTGTGGGTGCAGAACTCTGAGACAGAAGCTGGGATAAACCACGGAAGAGCCAAAGGGTAACACTGAGATATAGAAATGTGGAATAAAGCAACCCAAAGGGAAGCAGGAGGGGAAAAAAATACAAACAAATAGGGAGAAGGTATAAAGCAAAACATGCGAGAGGATTCTAGCCCCAATCTTCATAAAACCATTTTTGGGGGCACCTGGCTGGCTCAGTCAGAAGAGTGAGCGACTCCTGGCCTTAGGGTGGCAATTTTGAGCTCCACATAGAGATTACTTAAAAATTTCTTTTTGAATCTTGGGAAAAAAAAAGGTCTTTTTTTCTTTTAACTAGACTTTTTCCAGATTAGATTATTTCCGTGGAACTTATTTAAAATATTTCTTTTAGAAAGTTGTGCATCAGGACAGCAAGTGCGTTGCTGTCATTTAGAACACTTAACTATGTCAAATTTATATTATTAAATCTGTTAGAACAAGAAATCCTCCCAAATACTGTATCAATCCTACACAATCAGTCCTTCTGAGTATCATAATGTTCCCGCAACTATTCCAAGCTGTCCTTGGAGATAGCAGTAGCCCAGCAACATACAAAAGGTTTCCTTTCTGCCTTCATAATTGTCTAGGACAACACATTCTTACATTTCATTTTTAATCATCTAAAGCTTTTCAGATACTCCGGAGTATGCTTTCAATAGTACCATAAATGAGATCCAAGATTTCTAAGGGCCTTATGTTTCTTTCTTCTTGTGGTTGATAACATGCTGTTTCTGCCTTGTATTGGATACCAGATGTGGAGCAGATAGCATAAGGGGAAGAAAATAAGAAGGCTATTCATGGGAGGGCCAGATTCATAGGAGAGTGAAAATAATTTCCCCAAACCAGGAAGCCTCTTTCTTAAAAAAGAGTATCCATTTATTTCAAGTGCTGAGATAAGGCAATTTAGAATGATTTTCACCTTGGCACAAAAATCTTAAGTAGAAAACAGTACTATTAGAAGAAGATTGAATAACAGTTCTTGGTGGGGGGGGCGTGGAACGGAGATATAGACAAAACAATAAAAACCTTCCAACTCAAAAAATTCCCCAAAATTATAAAATGGATGATCTATATGCTCCCATGTTCGGAGAGTTATAGAATTGGTGATGTTAGAGTATTTACATTTATTATTATTATTATTATTATTATTATTATTAATTTGTATTATTTTAAAAGAGAGTTCCTGATTCAGTTTTTATGCATAAATAATTAAGACATATCAATAAAAGCAAGACAGTAGGGACTATAAGTAAATGTTTCTGTAAATAAAAAGGTATCTCGGTGGTTCGCAAACATGACTGGCCATTGGAACCACTTTGGTCCTCCCCTGTAGGCCCTTATTCAATAATTCTGAGATGAGGTTTGCAACTCTGTACTCCTCATAAGCTCCCTAGATGATTCTGATGCTTTTTCAGGTTTAGAAACCACAGGAGAATTCAAGTTAAGAGACAGTTTCTAAAACACCCACACATGACATCAGAGCTATATTTGGGATAACTAGGTTTCTAACCATGCCCACCTCACCCCCAGCAGGGCCCTATGTGCTCCTTCCCTCATGTGCTGTTGACTTGTGGGGGTCATAAAGCCCTTCGCTGAGCTGATGGAAACTGCAGACCAGCAGTCTAGAAAAATAACACATGCCCAGGAAGGTAAAATGTTTACACACAATTTCAGGGTGCCCACAGCCTGCTGAAATCCATTAGAGCTAAGAACTCCTGTTTGAATGATTGCCCCCGTGATGTGTGAGGGTTCTTAGCTCAGTGGTTCCCCCCACCCCTGCCCAGTTTTAGCATTTAAGGATAGCCAATGTGTATTTTGAAAGGAAGCTGCTCTGTGTGAGAGGCAGGGGTTAAGAAACAACCAGGAGAGCTGTAGGAGAGCCGTAGGCAGTGAGCTGGATGACCACATGAGCCTCGGAAGTGGTCTCTCCCCTCCAGCCCACAAGTTGGCTAGAGCAATACTGTCAGAGTGAATCTCTGAGTATCCGGCCCATGCAGGAGTTTCTCCAAGGTCATCCCGTTGCCCTAGGGATGGCATTCTGGTGACAAGGTAGTAGTCGAGGTCAGGCCTTCTGCTTGGTCCCACCTTTGGTTGTTTTTGTCACCTGGCACTGCAGCATTATCTATGATGCATTTAAAGATACCAATGCATGTTCACCACCCCTTGACCTGTTACTTTAGAAGCTGAGGGCAAAGAAGAAAGAGGGAAAGAGAGAAAAAAAGAAAAAGAAAGAGAAGAAAAAGAAAGAAAGAAAGAAAGAAAGAAAAGAAAGAAAGAAAGAAAGAAAGAAAAAGAAAGAAAGAATGAGATGGAGGGAGGAAGGGGAGTCAGAAACCAGTACTCAATTACTTGGGGTTTCAGAATCCACCTTGTGGCATCTGACCTCTGAGCCACTTCTGTGTTCTTCCTTCTGCTTAAAACAGTTTTCCCCTTCTCTATTTAGCTAAATAAACCTTTACTAAGCTAAGCTAACCCTGCCTTTTTATTTTATTAAGCTAACTTTACTAAGCTAACCCTACGTCCCCTCATTTCTGAAATCAAAATTCCCTCCTTCTCCCAGCTGGATTTGTTTTCTCTAATGTGTGTCCACAACTCATCTCCATCCGACTACATTCTGAGCAGTTAAAGAGTGGTAGGGAGGCTTGTTTTGTTTTTTTCCAGTCCCAGTACCACTAAAGCCGGCACATTAAGTAGCCACTTAATAAGTCCTTGTTGACTAAGAAAGGATTCAGGATCTGCATGTTCATATATTCAGATTACACCATTCCCTTTGGTTGGAAGGACATGTGAGACCTTGACACGGAGACCTGCTAGTGTAGACAAGATGTTTTTCTGTTTGTGCAGGCCTAACTTAGAAGACAGTAGCCACAAAGGGAGATTCAACAAATCTTGGTTTGGTTGTTCAGACTCTTCCCTTTTTATTATCTCTCTATGATTTTGCTCTGGGAGATGCCATTACATCCTTCTCGCATCTGAGGAAGTTGGAAATACCGTAGTTTGTCACCCAATGAACGTTAGTTCTTTAATATTTAGATATTAATATAATTAATGAAATTTAATATTTTATATTTATAATTATTTATATTTATGATTATAAACATAATTATTTATATTTATAATCAATAAAATTAATATTAATTAGTTAATATCAAATTAAATTAAAATACTAAATTAATATTTGATATTAGGTATTCCCAGAATGGGTCTCAGTCCGTGAAACGTGGGTTCCAGGCCTGCAGCCAGTGAACAGGTCATACATGTTATATACTCCGGACTACACTTGGTCTGAAGTTTCTCTAAGAAGACAGTTTGGTATTTGTGAGGGTAGATAATTTTGCACTACTATTTGATATCACTTTGGACACTTTATCTGGAACAGATAATATTGGAAAACTTTTTTGAGCACCCTCAGGATGCCATGTACTCTTCCAAAGACTCACAACATATTAGGTCCTTTATTCTTGATGACCCTAAAAAATTTCCATTATTCCTCCATTTTACAGTTGAGGAAACTTAAACACAAGAGGTTAAAACAAAAACAAAAACAAAAACAAAAACAAAAAATAAAATAAACACAAGAGGTTGTTCAACTTCCCTAAAATCACACAGCGAATAACCAGAAAGGCCAGAAGCCAGACTCTGGCACCTTCACTCCAGAGCCCATGCTTTAGCAGCTCTCCTGGATTGCTAATCAAAAGACAGAAGCCAGCTTACAATGCACCTTATTCCATAAAATGCATATTTAATCAGAATCCATACCTGCAGTCAGATTTCAGATTTTTGAAGGAAGTCAAAACTTTTCTGTGGCTCACCTAACTAGAAGGCTGGCTAAATTTTTTGGTTTTGTTTTTTGATTTCTTGCTTTTTTTTTTTTTTTCTAGAGAGAACTTAATAATATGTATCTTTTCACAGACTCTAGGATCTCTAAATAAAAGCTCCTGTTTTCATAGCTCATTCTCAAATTTTCAGATCAAGGAACACTTTTTGTTCATCATTCACGACAGAATGTTTCTCCTCCTCTTCAATTAGAGAGAGGCAGTGAGAATAAGAAAAACAGAATTAAAAAAAAAGTCAAGAAAAGGAATCTATAGAACTTATGGAGAAGAGACATCTAAAGAGAATGCCCCGCTCATGTTTCCTTTAGTTTCCATTTTAATGCTATAGAACTTTTTAAAGAGATATTTATTTATTTATTTATTTATTTATTTATTTATTTATTTATTTATTTTAGAGAGAGGAAGAGAGAGAAGGGGAGTAGAGAAGGAAAGGACAGAAGGAGGGAATCTCAAGCAGACTCTACCTAAGTGTGGAGCCCTCCACAGGGCTCCCTGCATGGCTCCACGCATGGCTGGGTTGCACAACCCTGAGATCATGGCCCTGAGATCATGACCTGAGCCGAAATCAAGAGTCAGGTGCTCAAGTGACTGAGCCCCCCAGGCACCCGGGTGTTACAGTATTTTTTTGAGGCCCTACATACCAGTGACTGCACTGTGTGTTGGGGATTCATTTGGGAAACAAGCCGACAAGGTCAATTGCTAATTAACGGGAAGATGTGTCGAGGTGTTGAACGGTTTTTATTGATTTTAGGGGGGGATCTCTCTATTTCCTGGATCTGAATGCCTGTTTCCCTTCCCAGATTGGGAAAGTTTTCAGCTAGGATTTGTTCAAATACATATTCTGGCCCTCTGTCCCTTTCGGCGCCCTCGGGAACCCCAATTAAGCGTAGGTTTTTCTTCCTTAGGTTGTCATTTATTTCCCTTAATCTGTCTTCATGGTCTTTTAATTGTCTGTCTCTTTTTTCCTCAGTTTCCCTCTTTGCCATTAACTTGTCTTCTATGTCACTCACTCGTTCTTCCACCTCGTTAACCCTCGTCGTTAGGACTTCTAGTTTGGATTGCATCTCATTCAATTGATTTTTAATTTCTGCCTGATTGGATCTAAATTCTGCAGTCATGAAGTCTCGTGAGTCCTTAATGCTTTTTTCTAGAGCCACCAGTAGCTGTAGAATAGTGCTTCTGAATTGGCTTTCTGACATTGAAGTGTAATCCAGATTTTGTAACTCTGTGGGAGCGAGGGCTGTTTCTGATTCTTTCTTTTGAGGTGAGGTTTTCCTTCTAGTCATTTTGCTCAGTGCAGAGTGGCCAAAAACAAGTTGTATTGGAACACGGGGGAGTATCACTGGTCCGTCCAGCTGGTCTTCTGGGGAGGGGCCTGCTGTGCTGATTTGCAGGTGTTAGCACTTGGGGGAGCTGCTCTGCCCCTGCCTACTGCAGGGCTCAGCGGGGGTTGTTTACCCCGTGGGGCCCCAGGAGGAACAGCCGCAGTTGCTATGGCAACTCTGGAAGCCTGGATTCAGCCTCCGCAGGAACTACGGGGCTCGGGGCTCTCGGTTCTCCGTCTGCAGGGCCTGGAGGCTCCGGGGCGGGGCCGCTGATCTGCTCAGCTTGGGCAGGAGCGTCCTCGCTGTCCTGGGCCCTCCCGGCCTCTGCCTGTCCCGGGGGAGGCCGGATCCTGGGCTGTGTCCCGGCGCCCTGTGCTCCGGAGCCTGCGCTGTGGGATTCGCGCTCCCGCCCCGCAGCCCCCTCCGCGGAGCCGCCGCACGAGCCCCTCCGAGCTGCTCCGGGTCGCGCCGTGCGCGCTGCAGCCCTTAGGGAGCTCGGGGCGCTCTCCCGGGGCGCAGGTGTCTGTTAGTGTCCCCGGGAGCCCGAGGGCATCCCCGCCTTCCTGGGTCCTGCTCCAACTCCCTGCGAGCCCCTTTCCGCCCGCCCGGGAAGGTTGGTGCAGCTCCTGCTCCTCCGGGACGGGGCTCTCCTGTCCTGGGGACACTCGCCCTGGCCTCAGCCCGGCTCCTCGCGGGGCCCCTCCCCCTCGGAGGCCTTTTGTTCCTTTATTTCTTTTTCCCCGTCTTCCTACCTGGTAGAAGCGCGAACTCTTCTCACTGTAGCGGTCCAGCTGGTCTCTCTTTACATCTCAGGCCGAATTCGTAGATTTTCAGGATGGTTTGAAGGTTGTCTAGGTAATTTGGTGGGGACAGGCGATTTGGGGACCCTGCTCTTCCGCCATCTTGCCCCTCCCCTCACAAAGATAATTTTAGATGGTGATAAGTGCCGAGAAGAAAATAAAACAAGGTGCTTTGATAGATATTAGAAAAAAAAAGTTTGAGATGTGAAATGAATCCCTTGGAGTAGAGATTGCTTAACGATTTGATTTACGAAAGAAAGCATATCTCACTTTCTATGTAGTCTTTAAGTTTTTGCCTGAAACTAGTTTTTCATTAGATGTTAACATTCTTGCTTCTTGCTGCTTTTCATATTCTATATTTGTTATACAAAAACTGTCAATCAAGGCATTGCCCCCAGTGCAATCAGACTTGCAACCTGTGGGAAATTGAACTCTGAGATATTTGCTCTCAGGGGGTGAATTTTTCATGAAAGTGTTTCCGGAGAGTAGTATTTCCCACCTGGTCAATCTAACTGGGGACCTCAGAATAATTCAGCGAAGCAAAGAGAATGGGGAATCTATGTGTCGATATTGCTTGATTTTATGTAGATCTGAGCTAATCCTTGAATATCACTGTAATCCTACCAGAAAACAGAAAACGAAAATGAAACCAGTGGTGTTTCATTTTAATAACTCACGAATTTCACAGCTTAAATGATCAAAATATGGGAGAGTGCATTTGCACCTTTCCGTAGCTCATGAAGAGATTTTTAAATGATCTATCCCAGGGTTTAAGCTTGAAAAACTGAAAATAATATTTTTCTTGTCTTCAGTTGTTTTATATCAGTGTTTCCTCAAATCGTATTTATGAATCAAAGCCATACCTTTGTTAAACATTTGATGCTTGAGCCACTCCCCAAAACAGAATTTCTTTTTTGGGGTTCTCTGTTATTAATTCTGAATGGTATTAGGCGAACTTTTGGCTCCGCACAAAGACACGGCTCTCCTGCCGAGTCCTTCTGGAAGATGTTGCAGTACCTATATTCCCTGTCTTTAAAATAATAATAGCAACAATAGAAACAACAGTCCCTACCGTGTCCTATCTGGAAAGAATTGTTCTCTCCAGTTCAGTGATTACAGTGTGCATTTTGTGAGATGGCCTTTGGAAATGGTTCATAATGCTCCCATTTTTTCCCCCTTGGATTGCAATATACTGTTGGTCATAAAACCTATGAGTTCGCCAAAAATAAAATTGCAAACTGAGACTGAGGAGGGACTGCCATCTAATCTGTCACTGTTTATAGTTACCACCATTAATTTTAGTCCATAACTAAGGCTGAGACTCTGTATTAGGCTTCGGATGGGCTGAGTACATATTTGTTTGGTAATTAGACTGTAGGATGTACGGCAGTCATGTGGTATTCGTACTGGATGTTTACTGTCTGATAAATAGAGAGAACTGAAATTGTAGAACAGCTGATGGACCAAAGGTCTACACAATAACATCTTTCTAAGGTTCCCCCTTTCAGAGATCAACTGGTCTTACTCGCTAAGATTTTCAGGTTGTAAAATACAACAACAAGAATTAACATGCATGTAGTACTTTCTAATTAGCACACTTTCTTACCTACCCAATTATTTGCATCTTGTATTAATATTTCAATTATTAATATATTAATAATATATTATAACAATATATTATATAGTATAATTATATAATATATAATATTATATTAATATTTCAGTGCCCGGTCGGGACCCGTGAATGTGCCACTCTGAGTGGCCAATTTGAATATGCCTGAGCCAAGTTGTTTGTCAATCTTCAAAATTCAGAGATGTGCATTGCCTTAAAGCCTTTCTAGAATTCAAGATCAGTAAGGCCTGAAGACCACTTGGTGATAGGCCAGTAGGGAGCTCTGAATAGTAGGTTTTAAAGTTTTGCCTACTATCTATTAAAAAAAAGAAAGAGGTTGGGGGGTGAGTAGAAGAAAGATAGAAAAAAGAGAAAGAGATGAGAGAAAGAAAGAAAGAAAGAAAGAAAGAAAGAAAGAAAGAAAGGAAGAGGAGAGAGAGAGAGAAGAGAAGAGAAGAGAAGAGAAGAGAAGAGAAGAGAAGAGAAGAGAAGAGAAGAGAAGAGAAAGAAGAGAAGAGAAGAGCTTTCCCTTTGCCTGTGGAATGTGCAGTTGTCCCAAGCACAGGGCATGTCTCGCTCTAAAAGGCATGATCTTGTTTTCAAGGGTTCCAGTGAGTTCTCAGTGTGGTTTCTTGTCTTTAATCTCTCAGTGCTCCAGCCTTCTCTATAAAACTGTACATGCATGTATAACGCACACGTGCGTACCCACACACAAAATATATTCCAACGTTCTTAACCAGATTGATTGAGACAAGCTATTAAAAAAAGCCTCTTTTCTTCCTTTTGCTTCTCCTTTCTAATATGTGCATTTTAAGACTGCTCAAACTAAAATGTATCTGTGCGTTATTCTGGTAACAGGGATCCTAATACAGAATTTTTTTTAAAGATTTTGTTTATTTATTCATGAGAGACAGAGAGAGAGAGAGAGAGAGAGAGAGAGAGGCAAAGACACAGGCAGAGGAAGAAGCAGGCTTCCCCGCAAGGAGCCCCATGTGGGACTTGATCCTGGATCCCAGGATCATGCCCTGAGCTGAAGGCAGACGCCCAACCTCGGAGCTACCCAGGCGTCCCCCAATACAGAATTATACTGAGTTAGGAAAAACAGATTTTGACCCTACTCTGCCCTAGGACCACTGTCCTCCTGCTGCATGTCTTCCAGATCAAGTAAGATCTCTTGAACGTCAGGGACCAACTGGATAAATGCCAAATACTTGGGGATCCCTGGGGGGCTCAGTGGTTTAGCGCCTGCCTTCAGCCTCTGGAGTCCCGGGATCGAGTCGCACATCGGGC
>NW_026574977.1:77500-82500 GCF_905146905.1 Nyctereutes procyonoides | reverse complement strand
CACACTCGCACAGGCACTCGCACTCACACTCACACTCGCACTCGCACTCACACTCGCACTCGAACTCGCACTCGCACTCAAAATCGCACTCCCAAAAAAACAAAAAAAAAACAAAAACAAACAAAAAACAAAAAAATAAAAAATTAAAAAAATTGCACTCGCACTCGCACTCACACTGCACTCACACTCGCACTCACGCTCACACACACACTCACACTCGCACTCGCACTCACACTCGCACTCACACTCGATCACACGCACTCGCGCTCAAAACAGAACTTGCACTCTTGCTCGCACTCGCACTCACACTCGCACTAACACTCACACTAGCACTCACACTCGCACTAGAACTCGCACTCGCACTCAAAATCGCACTCACAAAAAAAACAAAAAAAATAAAAAATTAAAAAAATTGCACTCGCACTCACACTCGCACTCACACCTGCACTCACACTCACACTCGCACTCACGCTCACACACACACTCACACTCGCACTCGCACTCACACTCGCACTCACAATCGATCACACGCACTCGCGCTCAAAAAGAACTTGCACTCTTGCTCGCACTCGCACTCACACTCGCACTAACACTCACACTAGCACTCACACTCGCACTAGAACTCGCACTCGCACTCAAAATCGCACTCACAAAAAAAAACAAAAAAAAATAAAAAATTAAAAAAAATTGCACTCGCACTCACACTCGCACTCGCACTCACACCTGCACTCACACTCACACTCGCACTCACGCTCACACACACACTCACACTCGCACTCGCACTCACACTCGCACTCACACTCGATCACACGCACTCGCACTCAAAATCGAACTTGCACTCTTGCTCGCACTCGCACTCACACTCGCACTAACACTCACACTCGCACTCACACTCGCACTCGAACTCGCACTCGCACTCAAAATCGCACTCGCAAAAAAAAAAAAAAAACAAAAAAACAAAAAAACAAAAAAAAAAAAAATAAAAAATAAAAAAAATTGCACTCGCACTCACACTCGCACTCACTCGCACTCGCACTCACCCTCACACTCGCACAGCACTCGCACTCACACTCGCACTCGCACTCACACTCGCACTCGAACTCGCACTCGCACTCAAAATCGCACTCGCAAAAAAACAAAAAAAAAAAAAAACAAAAACAAAAAAACAAAAAAATAAAAAATAAAAAATTGCACTCGCACTCACACTCGCACTCGCACTCGCACTCACACTCGCACTCACACTCACACTCGCACTCACACTCACACTCGCACTCACACTCGCACTCGCACTCACACTCGCACTCACACTCGCACTCACACTCGCACTCGCACTCAACACACTCGCACTCACACTCGCACTCGCACTCACACTCGACACTCACACTCGCACTCACACTCGCACTCGAACTCGCACTCGCACTCAAAATCGCACTCACAAAAAAACAAAAAAAAACAAAAAACCCAAAAAAACAAAAAAACAAAAAAATAAAAAATAAAAAAAATTGCACTCGCACTCACACTCGACTCGAACTCGCACTCGCACTCAAAATCGCACTCGCAAAAAAAAAAAAGAAAAAACAAAAAAAAAACCAAAAAAACAAAAAAATAAAAAAATAAAAAAAATTGCACTCGCACTCACACTCGCACTCGCACTCACTCACACTCGCACTCGAACTCGCACTCGCACTCAAAATCGCACTCGCAAAAAACAAAATCAAAAAAAAAACAAAAAAAAATAAAAAAAATTGCACTCGCAACTCACACTCGCATCACACTCGCACTCACACACCTGCACTCACACACACAGACGCACTCCACGCACACTCGCACTCGCATCACCCTCACACTCGCACAGGCACTCGCACTCACACTCACACTCGCACTCGCACTCACACTCGCATCGAACTCGCACTCACACTCGCACTAACACTCGCACTCACACTCGACACTCGCACTCGCACTCACACTCGCACTCACACTCACGCTCGCACTCGCACTCACCCTCACACTCGCACAGGCACTCGCACTCACACTCGCACTCGCACTCACAACGCACTCGAACTCGCACTCGCACTCAAAATCGCACTCGCAAAAAAACAAAAAAAAAAAAAACAAAAAAAACAAAAAAAAAAAAAAATAAAAAATTAAAAAAAATTGCACTCGCACTCACACTCGCACTCGCACTCGCACTCACACCTGCACTCACGCTCACACTCGCACTCACGCTCACACTCACACTCACACTCGATCACACGCACTCGCACTCAAATCAAACTTGCACTCTTGCTCGCACTCGCACTCACACTCGCACTAACACTCACACTCGCACTCGCACTCGAACTCGCACTCAAAATCGCACTCGCAAAAAAACAAAAAAAAAAAAACCCCAAAAACCAAAAAAAACAAAAAAAATAAAAAAATAAAAAAAATTGCACTCGCACTCACACTCGCACTCGAACTCGCACTCGCACTCAAAATCGCACTCGCAAAAAAAAACAAAAAAAGAAAAAACAAAAAAAACAAAAAGAAAAAAACCAAAAAACAAAAAAATAAAAAAATAAAAAAATTGCACTCACACTCGCGCTCACAATCGCACTCACACTCGCACTCACACTCGAATCACAACTCGCACTCAAACTCAAACTTGCACTCTTGCTCGCACTCACACTCGCACTCGAAATCACACTCGCACTAGCATCATACTCACTCGCACTCGCAATCGCACTCAAACTCCACTTGCACACTCGAACTCGCACTCACACTCGCACTCACACTCGCACTCGCACTCACCTCGCACTCGCACTCACCTCACACCACACGCACTCGCACTCACACTCGCACTCACACTCGAACTCACGCACTCGCACTCAAACTCAAACTTGCACTCTTGCTCGCACTCGCACTCACACTCGCACTCACAACTCACACATCGCACTCAACTCACACTCGAACTCGCAACTCGCACTCAAAATCGCACTCGAAAAAAAACAAAAAAACAAAAAAAAACAAAAAAAACAAAAAAAAATAAAAAAATAAAAAAAATTGCACTCGCACTCACACCTACACTCGCACTCACGCTCGCACTCGCACTCACCCTCACACTCGCACAGGATCGCACTCACACTCGCACTCACACTCGCACTCGAACTCACACTCAAAATCGCACTCGCAAAAAACAAAACAAAAAACAAAAAACAAAAAAAACAGAAAAACAAAAAATAAAAAATTAAAAAAATTGCACTCGCACTCACACTCACACTCGCACTCACTCACACTCGCACTCACACTCGCACTCGAACTCGCACTCGCACTCAAATTCGCACTCGCAAAAAAACAAAAAAAAACAAAAAAAATCAAAACAAAAAAAACAAAAAAAATAAATAAATAAATAAATTGCACTCGCACTCACACCTACACTCGCACTCACGCTCGCACTCGCACTCACCCTCACACTCGCACAGGCACTCGCACTCACACTCGCACTCGCACTCGCACTCGAACTCGCACTCACACTCAAATCGCACTCGCAAAAAAAAAAAAACAAAAAACAAAAAAAACAACAAAAACAAAAAAAATAAAAAATTAAAAAAATTGCACTCGCACTCACACTCGCACTCGAACTCGCACTCACATCACACTCACACTCACACTCGCACTAAGTCACACACTCACACTCGCACTCACACTCGCACTCACACTCGATCACACGCACTCGCGCTCAAAATCAAACTTGCACTCTTGCTCGCACTCGCACTCACACTCGCACTAACACTCAAACTCGCACTCACACTCGCACTAGCACTCGCACTCGAACTCGCACTCGCACTCAAAATCGCACTCGCAAAAAAAACAAAAAAAAGAAAAAACAAAAAAAACAAAAAAAACAAAAAAACAAAAAAAATAAAAAAATAAAAAAATTGCACTCACACTCACACCTGCACTCGCACTGACGCTCGCACTCGCACTCAACCTCACACTCGCACCGCACTCGCACTCAAAATCGCACTCCCAAAAAACCAAAAAACAAAAAAAAACAAAAACAAAAAACAAAAAAAACAAAAAAAATAAAAAAATAAAAAAATTGCACTCGCACTCACACTCGCACTCACACTCGCACTCACACCTGCACTCACACACACACTCGCACTCACGCTCACACTCGCACTCACACTCGCACTCGCACTCAACACTACGCACTCACACTCGACACATCACGCACTCGCACTCAAACTCACACTTGCACTCATGCTCGCACTCACACTCACACTCGCACTCACACTCGCACTCACAGCTCGCACTCGAACTCGCACTCGCACTCAAATTCGCACTCGCAAAAAAACAAAAAAAACAAAAAAAACAAAACAAAAACAAACAAAAAAAAACAAAAAAATAAAAAATAAAAAAATTGCACTCGCACCCACACCTACACTCGCACTCACGCTCGCTCTTGCACTCACCCTCACACTCGCACAGGCACTCGACTCACACTCACACTCGCACTCGCACTCACACTCGCACTCGACTCGCACTCGCACTCAAAATCGCACTCGCAAAAAAACAAAAAAAAAAACAAAAAAAACAAAAAAAAAAAAAAAATAAAAAATAAAAATAAATTGCACTCGCACTCACACTCGCACTCGCACTCGCACTCACACTGCACTCACACTCACACTCGCACTCACGCTCACACTCACTCACACAGCACTCGCACTCACACTGCACTGCACTCACACTCGCACTCGAACTCGCACTCGCACTCAAAATCGCACTCGCAAAAAAACAAAAAAAACAAAAACAAAAAAAAACAAAAAAAAACAAAAAATAAAAAATTAAAAAAATTGCACTCGCACTCACACTCGCACTCGACACTCGCACTCACAATCACACTCACACTCACACTCGCACTAAGGTCACACACTCACACTCGCACTCGCACTCACACTCGCACTCACACTCGATCACACGCACTCGCACTCAAAATCAAACTTGCACTCTTGCTC
>NW_026574977.1:65000-70000 GCF_905146905.1 Nyctereutes procyonoides | reverse complement strand
CAAAAAAACAAAAAACAAAAAATAAAAAATAAAAAAAATTGCACTCGCACTCACACTCGCACTCACACTCGCACTCACACTCGCACTCGCACTCACACTCGCACTCGAACTCGCACTCGCACTCAAAATCGCACTCGCAAAAAACAAAATACAAAAACACAAAAACACAAAAAAATACAAAATAAACAAAATTGCACTCGCACTCACACCACACTCGCACTCACGCTCGCACTCGCACTCACCCTCACACTCGCACAGGCACTCGCACTCACACTCACACTCGCACTCGCACTCACACTCGCACTCGAACTCGCACTCGCACTCAAAATCGCACTCGCAAAAAAACAAAAAAAAAAAACAAAAAAAAACAAAAAAAAAAAAAAATTAAAAAAAATTGCACTCGCACTCACACTCGCACTCGCACTCACACCTGCACTCACACTCACACTCGCACTCACGCTCACACTCACACTCACACTCGCACTCGCACTCACACTCGCACTCACACTCGATCACACGCACTCGCACTCAAAATCAACTTGCACTCTTGCTCGCACTCGCACTCACACTCGCACTACACACTCGCACTCACACTCGCACTCGAACTCGCACTCGCACTCAAAATCGCACTCGCAAAAAAACAAAAAAAAACAAAAAAACCCAAAAAACAAAACAAAAAAAAATAAAAAATAAAAAAAATTGCACTCGCACTCACACTCGCACTCGAACTCGCACTCGCACTCAAAATCGCACTCGCAAAAAAAACAAAAAAAGAAAAAACAAAAAAAAACAAAAAACAAAAAAAACAAAAAAAAAAAAAATAAAAAAATTGCACTCGCACTCACACTCGCACACATCGCACTCACACTCACACTGCACTCACACACACACTCGCACTCACGCTCACACTCGCACTCACACTCGCACTCACACTCGCACTCACATCGAACTCACGCACTCGCACTCAAACTCAAACTTGCACTCTTGCTCGCACTCGCACTCACACTCGCACTCGCACTCACACTCGCACTCAATCGCACTCAAACTCCACTTGCACTCACACTCGAACTCGCACTCACACTCGCACTCGCACTCACACTCGCACTCACGCTCGCACTCGCACTCACCCTCACACTCGCACAGGCACTCGCACTCACACTCACACTCGCACTCGCACTCACACTCGCACTCGAACTCGCACTCGCACTCAAAATCGCACTCGCAAAAAAACAAAAAAAAACAAAAAAAACAAAAAAACAAAAAAAACAAAAAAATAAAAAATAAAAAAATTGCACTCGCACTCACACTCGCACTCGCACTCGCACTCACACTCACACTCGCACTCACACTCACACTCGCACTCACACTCGCACTCGCACTCACACTCGCACTCACACTCGATCACACGCACTCGCACTCAAATCAACTTGCACTCTTGCTCGCACTCGCACTCACACTCGCACTCACACTCACACTCGCACTCACACTCGCACTCGAACTCGCACTCGCACTCAAAATCGCACTCGCAAAAAAAACAAAAAAAAACAAAAAAAACACAAAAAAACAAAAAAAAAAAATAAAAAAATAAAAAAATTGCACTCGCACTCACACCTACACTCGCACTCACGCACTCGCACTCACTCACTGCACTCACACTCGCACTCACACTCGCACTCGCACTCACACTCACACTCGCACTCGCACTCACACTCGCACTCGAACTCGCACTCGCACTCAAAATCGCACTCGCAAAAAACAAAAAAAAACAAAAAAAACAAAAACAAAAAACAAAAAAAATAAAAAAATAAAAAAATTGCACTCGCACTCACACTCGCACTCACACTCGCACTCACACTCGCACTCACACTCACACTCGCACTCACACTCGCACTCACACTCACACTCGCACAGGCACTCGCACTCACACTCGCACTCGCACTCACACTCGCACTCGAACTCGCACTCGCACTCAAAATCGCACTCGCAAAAAACAAAAACAAAACAAAAAAAAAAAAACAAAAAAAACAAAAAAAATAAAAAAATAAAAAAATTGCACTCGCACTCACACTCGCACTCACACTCGCACTCACACTCACACTCGCACTCCACTCGCACTCAACTCCACTCACACTCGCACTCGCACTCACACTCGCACTCGCATCACACTCGCACTCAGCTCGCACTCGCACTCACCCTCACACTCACAGCACTCGCACTCACACTCACACTCGCACTCGCACTCACACTCGCACTCGAACTCGCACTCGCACTCAAAATCGCACTCGCAAAAAAACAAAAAAAACAAAAAAAACAAAAACAAAAAAAACAAAAAAAAATAAAAAATAAAAAAATTGCACTCGCACTCACACTCGCACTCGCACTCACACTGCACTCACACTCACACTCGCACTCACGCACACTCACACTCACACTCGCACTCGCACTCACACTCGCACTCACACTCGATCACACGCACTCGCACTCAAAATCAAACTTGCACTCTTGCTCGCACTCGCACTCACACTCGCACTCAACACTCACACTCGCACTCACACTCGCACTCGACACTCACACTCGCACTCACAATCGCACTCGCAACAAACTCGCACTCAAAAACACAACGCACTCAAACAACTCACAACATGCACTCGCACTCACACTCGCACTCGCACTCACACTCGCACTCGAACTCGCACTCGCACTCAAAATCGCACTCGCAAAAAAACAAAAAAAAAAACAAAAAAAAACAAAAAAAAAACAAAAAAAAAAAAATAAAAAAATAAAAAAATTGCACTCGCACTCACACTCGACACTCGCACTCACACTCACACTGCACTCACACTCACACTCGCACTCACGCTCACACTCGCACTCACACTCGCACTCACATCACTCGCACTCGAACTCGCACTCAAACTCACACTCGCACTCACACTCGCACTCGCACTCACACTCGCACTCACACTCACACTCGCACTCAGCACTCGCACTCACACTCGCACTCACACTCGCACTCACACACACTCGCACTCGCACTCACACTCGCACTCGAACTCGCACTCGCACTCAAATTCGCACTCGCAAAAAAACAAAAAAAAAAAAACAAAAAAAAAAAAACAAAAAAAAACAAAAAAAAAAAAAAATAAAAAAATTGCACTCGCACTCACACTCACACTCGCACTCGCACTCACACTCGCACACTCGCACTCACACTCACACTCGCACTCACTCGCACTCGCACTCACACTCACACTCGCACAGGCACTCGCACTCACACTCGCACTCGCACTCACACTCGCACTCGAACTCGCACTCGCACTCAAAATCGCACTCGCAAAAAAAAACAAAAAAAAAACAAAAAAACAAAAAAAAACAAAAAAAAATAAAAAAATAAAAAAATTGCACTCGCACTCACACTCGCACTCGCACTCACACTCACACTGCACTCACACTCACACTCGCACTCACACTCACACTCACACTCGCACTCGCACTCACACTCGACACTCGATCACGCACTCGCACTCAAACTCAAACTGCACTCTGCTCGCACTCGCACTCACACTCGCACTCACACTCACACTCGCACTCACACTCGCACTCGAACTCGCACTCGCACTCAAAATCGCACTCGCAAAAAAACAAAAAAAAAAACAAAAAAAACAAAAAACAAAAAAAAAAAACAAAAAATAAAAAAATAAAAAAATTGCACTCGCACTCACACCTACACTCGCACTCACGCTCGCACTCGCACTCACCCTCACACTCGCACAGGCACTCGCACTCACACTCGCACTCACACTCGCACTCACACTCAAACTTGCACTCTTGCTCGCACTCGCACTCGCACTCACACTCGCACTCACACTCGCAATCGCACTCGCACTCGCACTCACACTCGCTCTCAAACACGAACTCACGCACTCGCACTCACACTGCAATCACGCTCACACTCGCACTCACGCTGCACTCGCACTCACCCTCACACTCGCACAGGCACTCGCACTCACACTCGCACTCGAACTCGCACTCGCAAAAAACAAAAAAAACAAAAAAAAACAAAAAAACAAAAACAAAAAAACAAAAAAAAAAAAATAAAAAAATTGCACTCGCACTCACACCTACACTCGCACTCACGCTCGCACTCGCAATCAACTCGCACTCGCACTCAAAATCGCACTCGCAAAAAAACAAAAAAAAACAAAAAAAAAAAAAACAAAAAAACAAAAAAAACAAAAAAAAATAAAAAATTAAAAAATTGCACTCGCACTCACACTCGCACTCGCACTCACACTGCACTCACACTCACACTCACACTCACACTCGCACTCGCACTCACACTCGCACTCACACTCGATCACACGCACTCGCACTCAAAATCAATCTTGCACTCTTGCTCGCACTCGCACTCACACTCGCACTAACACTCACTCACACTCGCACTCAACTCCACTCGCACTCGAACTCGCACTCGCACTCAAAATCGCACTCGCAAAAAAACAAAAAAAAACAAAAAAAACCCACAAAAAACAAAAAAATAAATAATAAAAAAATTGCACTCACACTCGCACTCGAACTCGCACTCGCACTCAAAATCGCACTCGCAAAAAAACAAAAAAAAAAACAAAAAAAACAAAAAAACAAAAAAACAAAAAAAAAAAAATAAAAAAATTGCACTCGCACTCACACCTCACTCACACTCACGCTCGCACTCGCACTCACCTCACACTCGCACAGCACTCGCACTCACACTCGCACTCACTCGCACTCGCACTCACACTCAAATTGCACTCTTGCTCGCACTCGCACTCACACTCACACTCGCACTCACACTCGCAATCGCACTCACACTCCACTCACACTCGCACTCACACACGAACTCGCACTCGCACTCACACTCGCACTCACACTCACACTCGCACTCACACTCGCACTCGCACTCACACTCGCACTCACACTCGCACTCGACTCGCACTCGCACTCAAATCGCACTCGCAAAA
>NW_026574977.1:0-40000 GCF_905146905.1 Nyctereutes procyonoides | reverse complement strand
CAAAAAAAACAAAAAACAAAAAAACAAAAAAAAATAAAAAAATAAAAAAATTGCACTCGCACTCACACTCGCACTCACACTCGCACTCACACTCACACCTGCACTCACACTCACACACTCGCACTCACACTCACACTCGCACTCACACTCGCACTCACACTCGAACTCACGCACTCGCACTCAAACTCAAACTTGCACTCTTGCTCGCACTCGCACTCACACTCGCACTCACACTCGCACTAGCATTCATACTCACTCTCGCACTCGCAATCGCACTCAAACTCCCACTTGCCCTCACACTCGAACTCGCACTCACACTCGCACTCGCATTCACACTCGCACTCGCATCACTCGCACTCGCACTCACTCACACTCACACAGGCACTCGCACTCACACTCGCACTCGCACTCACACTCGCACTCGAACTCGCACTCGCACTCAAATTCGCACTCGCAAAAAAACAAAAAAAAAAAACAAAAAACAAAACAAAAAACAAAAAAAAAACAAAAAAAAATAAAAAAATAAAAAAAATTGCACTCGCACTCACACCTCACACTCGCACTCACGCTCGCACTCGCACTCAACCTCACACTCGCACAGGCACTCGCACTCACTCACACTCGCACTCGCACTCACACTCGCACTCGAACTCGCACTCGCACTCAAAATCGCACTCGCAAAAAAACAAAACAAAAAAAACAAAAAACAAAAAAACAAAAAACAAATAAAAAAAAATAAAAAATTGCACTCGCACTCACACTCGCACTCACACTCGCACTCACACTCACACTCGCACTCACACACACACTCGCACTCACACTCGCACTCACACTCGCACTCGCACTCACACTCGCACTCACACTCGAACTCACGCACTCGCACTCAAACTCAAACTTGCACTCTTGCTCGCACTCATCCACTCGCACTCACACTCACACTCGCACTCACACTCGCACTCGAACTCGCACTCGCACTCAAAATCGCACTCGCAAAAAAACAAAAAAAGAAAAACAAAAAAAACAAAAACAAAAACCAAAAAAAACAAAAAAAATAAAAAATAAAAAAAATTGCACTCGCACTCACACTCACTCGCACTCACACTCGCACTCACACTCGCACTCACACACACACTCGCACTCACACTCACACTCGCACTCGCACTCGCACTCACACTCGCACTCACACTCACACTCACACTCGCACTCACACTCGCAATCGCACTCACACTCGCACTCACACTCGCACTCAAACACGAACTCACGCACATCGCACTCACACTCGCAATCGCACTCACACTCGCACTCACGCTCGCAACTCGCACTCACACTCACACTCGCACAGCACTCGCACTCACACTCGCACTCGAACTCGCACTCGCACAAAAACGCAAACAAAAAAAACAAAAAAAACAAAAAAAACAAAAACAAAAAAAAAAAAAACAAAAAAATAAAAAAAATTGCACTCGCACTCACACCTACACTCGCACTCACGCTCGCACTCGCACTCACCTCACACTCGCACAGGCACTCACGCACTCACACTCGCACTCACACTCGCACTCGAACTCGCACTCGCACTCAAAATCGCACTCGCAAAAAACAAAAAAAAACAAAAAAAAAAAAAAAAAAAAACAAAAAAACAAAAAAATAAAAAATTAAAAAAATTGCACTCGCACTCACACTCGCACTCGCACTCGCACTCACACATGCACTCACACTCACACTCGCACTCACGCTCACACTCACATCACACTCGCACTCACACTCGCACTCACACTCGATCAAACGCACTCGCACTCAAAATCAAACTTGCACTCTTGCTCGCACTCGCACTCACACTCGCACTAACACTCACACTCGCACTCACACTCGCACTCGAACTCGCACTCGCACTCAAATCGCACTCGCAAAAACAAAAAAAAAAAACACCAAAAAAACAAAAAAACAAAAAAAATAAAAAATAAAAAAATTGCACTCGCACTCACACTCGCACTCGAACTCGCACTCGCACTCAAAATCGCACTCGCAAAAAACAAAAAAAGAAACAAAAAAACAAAAAACAAAAAAACAAAAAAACAAAAAAATAAAAAATAAAAAAAATTGCACTCGCACTCACACTCGCACTCACAATCGCACTCACACTCACACTGCACTCACACACACACTCGCACTCACGCTCACACTCGCACTCACACTCGCACTCACACTCGCACTCACACTCGAACTCACGCACTCGCACTCAAACTCAAACTTGCACTCTTGCTCGCACTCACACTCGCACTCACACTCGCACTAGCATTCATACTCACTCTCACACTCGCAATCGCACTCAAACTCCACTTGCCCACACAACTCGCACTCACACTCGCACTCGCATTCACACTCGCACTCGCACTCACGCTCGCACTCGCACTCACCCTCACACACACACAGGCACTCGCACTCACACTCACACTCGCACTCGCACTCACACTCGCACTCGAACTCGCACTCGCACTCAAAATCGCACTCGCAAAAAACAAAAAAACAAAACAAAAAAACCAAAAAACAAAAAAACAAACAAAAAAATAAAAAATAAAAAAATTGCACTCGCACTCACACTCGCACTCGCACTCGCACTCACACTCGCACTCGCACTCACACTCACACTCGCACACACTCGCACTCACACTCACACTCGCACTCACACTCACACTCGCACTCGAACTCGCACTCGCACTCAAAATCGCACTCGCAAAAAAACAAAAATCAAAAAAAAACAAAAAACAAACAAAAAAAAAAAAAAAAAAATTGCACTCGCACTCGCACTCACACTCGCACTCGCACTCACAACTGCACTCACACTCACACTCGCACTCACACTCACACTCACACTCGCACTCGCACTCACACTCGCACTCACACTCGAACTCACGCACTCGCACTCAAACTCAAACTTGCACTCTTGCTCGCACTCGCACTCACACTCGCACTCACACTCACACTCGCACTCACACTCGCACTCGAACTCGCACTCGCACTCAAAATCGCACTCGCAAAAAAACAAAAAAAAAAACAAAAAAAACCAAAAACAAAAAGAACCAAAAAAAAAAAAAATAAAAAATAAAAAAATTGCACTCGCACTCACACTCTCACTCGCACTCACACTCGCACTCTTACTCGCACTACGCACTCACACTCAAACTCGCACTCTGCTCGCACTCGCACTCACACTCGCACTCACACTCACACTCACACTCGCACTCACACTCGCAATCGCACTCACACTCCACTCACACTCGCTCTCAAACACGAACTCACGCACTCGCACTCACACTCGCAATCACACTCACACTCGCACTCACGCTCGCACTCGCACTCACCCTCACACTCGCACAGGCACTCGCACTCACACTCGCACTCGAACTCGCACTCGCAAAAAGCAAAAAAAAAAACAAAAAAAAACAAAAAAAACAAAAAACAAAAAAACAAAAAAACAAAAAAAAATAAAAAAATTGCACTCGCACTCACACCTACACTCGCACTCACGCTCGCACTCGCACTCACCCTCACACTCGCACAGGCACTCGCACTCGCACTCGCACTCACACTCGCACTCGAACTCGCACTCGCACTCAAAATCGCACTCGCAAAAAAAACAAAAAAGAAACAAAAAAACAAAAAACAAAAAAAACAAAAAAACAAAAAAATAAAAAAATAAAAAAAATTGCACTCGCACTCACACTCGCACTCACTCGCACTCACACCTGCACTCACACTCACACTCGCACTCACGCTCACACTCACATCACACTCGCACTCGCACTCACACTCGCACTCACACTCGATCACACGCACTCGCACTCAAAATCAATCTTGCACTCTTGCTCGCACTCACACTCACACTCGCACTAACACTCACACTCACTCACACTCGCACTCGAACTCGCACTCGCACTCAAAATCGCACTGCAAAAAAAAAAAAACAAAAAAACCCCAAAAAACAAAAAAATAAAAATAAAAAAATTGCACTCCACTCACACTCGCACTCGAACTCGCACTCGCACTCAAAATCGCACTCGCAAAAAAAAAAAAAAAAATAACAAAAAAAAAAAAACAAAAAAACAAAAAAAAAAAAATAAAAAATGCACTCGCACTCACACTCGCACTCACATCGCACTCACACTCACACCTGCACTCACACACACACTCGCACTCACGCTCACACTCGCACTCACACTCGCACTCACACTCGCACTCACACTCGAACTCACGCACTCGCACTCAAACTCAAACTTGCACTCTTGCACGCACTCACACTCACACTCGCACTCACACTCGCACTAGCATTCATACTCACTCTCGCACTCGCAATCGCACTCAAACTCCCACTTGCCCTCACACTCGAACTCGCACTCACACTCGCACTCAGCATTCACACTCGCACTCGCAATCACGTTCGCACTCGCACTCACCCTCACACACACACAGCACTCGCACTCACACTCGCACTCGCACTCGCACTCACACTCGCACTCGAACTCGCACTCGCACTCAAATTCGCACTCGCAAAAAACAAAAAAAAAAAAAAAAAACAAAAAACAAAAAACAAAAAAAACAAAAAAAATAAAAAAATAAAAAAATTGCACTCGCACTCACACTCGCACTCGCACTCACACCTGCACTCACACTCACTCGCACTCACGCTCACACTCACGCTCACACTCGCACTCACACTCGCACTCACACTCGACACACTCACGCACTCAAATCAACTGCACTCTCAGCACTCGCACTCACACTCGCACTAAAATCGCACTCGCAAACTCACAACAATCACTGCCTCAAAATCGCACCAAAAAAACAAAAAAAAAACAAAAATAAAAATAAAAAAAATTGCACTCGCACTCACATCGCATTCACACTCGCACTCACACTCGCACTCTTACTCGCACTCGCACTCACACTCAAACTTGCACTCTTGCTCGCACTCGCACTCACACTCGCACTCACACTCACAGCTCGCACTCACACTCGCACTCGAACTCGCCCTCGCACTCAAAATCGCACTCGCAAAAAAACAAACAAAAAAAAACAAAAAACAAAAAAACAAAAAAAAAACAAAAAAATAAAAAAAATTGCACTCGCACTCACACCTTCACTCGCACTCACACTCATACTCTTACTCGCACTCGCACTCACACTCAAACTTGCACTCTTGCTCGCACTCGCACTCACACTCGCACTCACACTCGCAATCGCACTCACACTCCTCTCACACTCGCTCTCAAACACGAACTCACGCACTCGCACTCACACTCGCAATCACACTCACAGTCGCACTCACGCTCGCACTCGCACTCACCCTCACACTCGCACAGGCACTCGCACTCACACTCGCACTCGAACTCGCACTCGCAAAAAGCAAAAAAAAAAACAAAAAAAAACAAAAAACAAAAAAAAAACCCAAAAAACAAAAAAATTAAAAAAAATTGCACTCGCACTCACACCTACACTCGCACTCACGCTCGCACTCGCACTCACCATCACACTCGCACAGGCACTCGCACTCACACTCGCACTCGCACTCACACTCGCACTCGAACTGGCACTCGCACTCAAAATCGCACTCTCAAAAAAACAAAAAAAAGAAAAAAACAAAAAAAAACACAAAAAAACAAAAAAACAAAAAAAATAAATAAAAAATTGCACTCGCACTCACACTTGCACATGCACTCGCACTCACACCTGCACTCACACTCACACTCGCACTCACGCTCACACTCACATTCACACTCGCACTCGCACTCACACTCACACTCACACTCGATCACACGCACTCGCACTCAAAATCAATCTTGCACTCTTGCTCGCACTCGCACTCACACTCGCACTAACACTCACACTCCCACTCACACTCGCACTCGAACTCGCACTCGCACTCAAAATCGCACTCGCAAAAAAACAAAGAAAAAAAACCAAAAAACCCCCCAAAAAAACAAAAAAAAATATAAATAATAATTTAGTGCCTGCCTTTGGCCCACGGTGTGATCCTGGAGACCCAGGATCGAATCCCACGTCGGGCTCCCGGTACATGGAGCCTGCTTCTCTCTGTCTCTCTGTGTGTGACTATCATAAATAAATAAAAATTAAAAAAAAGAAAATAATCGAATCGAATCGAATCGAAAATAATCGTATCGAAATAATCGAATCGAATCGAAAATAATCGAATCGAGTCGAAAATAATCGAATCGAATTGAGAGAATAAATTCTAGTCGAATATAAAATTATCTAATTGAATCGAAAATGATAGAAAATAATCGAATCGAAAATAATCCAATCTAATCGAATCGAAAATAATCCAATCTAATCGAATTGAATCGAAAATATTCGATTCGAATCGAAAAAAATGAACTCGAATCATATCCAAAATAATCGAATCGAATTGAAAATAATCGAATCGACCCGAAAATAAACGAATCAAATCGGAAATAATCGAATCGAATCGAAAAGAATTGAATTGAATCAAAAAGAATTGAATCAAATCGAAGAGACAATAATCGAATCGAATCGAATCGAAAAATAATGCAATCGAATGGAATCGAATCGGAAATAAATCGAATCGAAACGAAAATAATCGCATCGAATCGAATCAAATTGAAAATAATCGAATCTAATTGAATAAAAAATGGTCGAATCAAACCGAAAATATTTGAATTGAATCGAATTCAAATATAATCAAATCAAATAGAAAATATTCGAATTGAATCGAATTGAAAATAATCGTATCTAAATAATCGAATCGAATCGAAAATAATCGAACCGAGTTGAAAATAATTGAATCGAATCGTAAGAATAAATTCTAGCCGAATATAAAATAATCTAATCAAATCGAAAATGATAGAAAATAGGGATCCCTGGGTGGCGCAGCAATTTAGTGCCTGCCTTTGGCCCAGGGCGCGATCCTGGAGACCCGGGATCGAATCCCACGTCGGGCTCCCGGTGCATGGAGCCTGCTTCTCCCTCTGCCTGTGTCTCTGCCTCTCTCTCTGTCTCTCTCTCTCTGACTATCATAAATAAAAAAATGATAGAAAATAATCGAATCGAATCGAAAATAATCCAATCGAATCGAATCGAAAATAATCCAATCTAGGGAATCCCTGGGTGGCGCAGCGGTTTGGTGCCTGCCTTTGGCCTGGGGCGCGATCCTGGAGACCCGGGATCGAATACCACATCGGGCTCCCGGTGCATGGAGCCTGCTTCTCCCTCTGCCTGTGTCTCTGCCTCTCTCTCTCTCTCTCTCTCTCTGTGACTATCATAAATAAAAAAATAGAAAATAATCCAATCCAATCGAATCAAATCGAAAATAATCGATTCGAATCGAGAAAAATCGACTCGAATCATATTCAAAATAATCGAATCGAATTGAAAATAATCGAATCAACCCGAAAATAAACGAATCGAATCAGAAATAATCGAATCGAAAATAATCGAATCGAATCGAATATGATCAATTTGAATCGAATCGAAAATAATAATCGAATCTAATATAATCGAACCGTATAGAATATAATCGAATCGCATCGAATCGAATCGAAAATAATCGAATCGAGTCGAATGGAAAATAATATAATCAAAACGAAAATAATCAAATCGAATCGAATATAATCAAATTGAATCGAAAATAATCGAATAGAATTGAAAAGAACCGAACCGAATTGAAAATAATCGAATCGAAAATAATCTAATCGAATCGGAAATAATTGAATTGAGTTTAAAATAATGTAATCGAAATTATCGAATCGAATCGAAAATAATTGAATCGAACCGAATTCAAAATGATTGAATCGAAAATAATTGAATCGAATCGAAAATCATCGAATTGTATCGAATATAATTGAAAATAATCGAGTCGAATCGAATCGAATCGAAAATAATCAATTCGAATCTAAATGAATCGAATCGTAAATAATCAAATCGAATCGAATCGAAAATAATGTAATTGAAAATAATCGAATCGAATAGAACATAATCGAATCGAATAGAAAATAATTGAATCGAATGGAAAATAATCGAATTGAATCGAATCCAACTGTAAAGAATTGAATTGAATCGAATCAATTGAAAAAATAAAATCGAAAAGAAAATAAACGAATCGAATAGAAAATAATCGAATTGAATGGAAGCGAATGGTAAATAAGCAAATCGAATCGAATCAAAAATAATCGAATCGAAAATAATCGAAATGAATCGAACATAATCGAATCAAATCGAAAATAACTGAATTGAGTCGAAAATAATCGAATCGAATCAAATCGAAAAAATGAATCGAAAATAATCGAATAGAATCAAACATAATCGAATCGTATCAAATCGAATTAATCGAATCGAATCAAAAAGAATCGAATCGAATTGAAAATATTCGAATCGAATCAAAATTAATAGAATAGAATCGAAAATAATCAAATCAAAATATCAAATCAATTCGAATGGATAATAAACGAAATGAATCGAATCAAAAATAATCTAACTGAATCGAAAATAATCGAATCGAATTGAAAAGAATCGATTCAAATCGAAAAGAATCAAATTGAATCGATCGAATGGAAAATAATCGAATCAAATGGAAAAGAATCGAATCGATTCGAATTGAAAATAATCTAATCGAATTGAATCGAATCAAAAATACTCGAATCGAATCGAATCAAAAATAATCGAATCAAATCGAAAATAATCGAATCGAATCGAATCATAGCAAAAATGTAAAAGGAAGAAATATGAAACTTGAACAGACAGATAACCTGCAAAGAAATTGAATCAGCAATCAGGAATCTCCTAACAGGAGATGCTTAGATCAATAGAAAAGAATGGAAAGCCGAAACAAAATACAAACCTGGAACTCTATGATCCATTAATCGACAACAAGGCAGGAAGGAATATCCAATGGCACAAAGAGAGTCTTTTCGGGGATCCCTGGGTGGCGCAGCGATTTGGCGCCTGCCTTTGGCCCAGGGCGCGATCCTGGAGACCCGGGATCGAATCCCACGTCGGGCTCCCGGTGCATGGAGCCTGCTTCTCCCTCTGCCTGTGTCTCTGGCGCTCTCTCTCTCTCTCTCTCTCTCTCTGTGTGTGTGTGACTATCATAAATAAAAAAAAAGAGAGAGTCTTTTCAACAAACCCCAACCCTGACCCCAGGATAAGAACAAATGGTGTTGGGAAAACCATGCAGCCACATGCAGAAGAATGAAACTGGACCACTTTCTTACACCATGTACATAAAAATAAATTCAAAATGGATGAAAGACCTAAACGTGAGACCTGAAATTATAAAAAGAAGAAAAGATAGGCAGCACCGTCTTTGACATTGGCCATTGGATCTTCTTTCTAGATATGCCTCTGAGGCAAGGGAAACAAAAGCAAAAATACTCTTGGGACTTCATCAAATTGAAAAGCTTCCACAAAGTTAAGGAAACAAACAAAGCAAAAAGGCAACATACAAAATGAGAGGAGATATTTGTAAACAACACAACCAATAAAGAGTTAGTATCCAAAATACATAAATCAAATATAAATGACAGCATCCGAAACACAAATTATCCAACTGCAGATGGGCCGAAGACATGAATGGACTTTGTCTCTGACAAGACATCCAGATGGCCGCCAGACACACGGAAAGACACTCAGCGTCACCCATCATCAGGGAAATGCCAACCAAAACCACAATGAGATGTCACCTGACAGCCTGCAGAATGGCTAAAATTAACAACACAGGAAACAACAGGTGTTGGTGAGGCTATGGAGAAGGGGGAGCCCCCTTACGCTCCTGGTGGGCATTCGAAAAGGTACAACCACTGTGGAAAACAGTGTGGAGTGTCCTCGAGAAGTTAAAAATAGGGGATCCCTGGGTGGTGCAGTGGTTTCGCACCTGCCTTTGGCCCAGGGCGCGATCCTGGAGACCCAAGATCGAATCCTACATCGGGCTCCCGTTGCATGGAGTCTGCTTCTCCCTCTGCCTGTGTCTCTGCCTCTCTCTCTCTCTCTCTCTCTCTCTGTGACTATCATAAAAAATTTTTAAAAAAGAAGTTAAAAGTAGAGCTACCCTACCATTCCAAATTTGCACAGCTAGGTATTTACCCCGAGGATACAAAAGTAGTTTAGTAGATTCGAAGTGGGACACGCAGCCCAGGGTTTGTAGCAGCGTTATCAACAACAGCCAATCTGTGCATACAGCCCAGAGTCCATTGGCAGACGAATGGGCAGAGATGATGTGGTAAATATACACACTGCGACATCACTCGGTCATCAGAAGGGATGAAATGAAGCCATTTACGATGACCCAATGACGTGGGAGAAGTGGAAAGGACTTATGCTAAATGAACTCAGTCAGAGAAAGATACCAAATACCATACAATTGCATTCACATGTGAATTTTAAGAAACCAAACAAACTGGCAAAGGGGCGGGGGGGGGATGAGAGAAGGAAACCAAGAAACACACTCTTAACCACAGAGAATAAACGAATAAATACCAGAGCAAGGTAGGGGGGATGGGGAATCAGGGGATGGGGGTAGTGGAGGGCACCTGTGACCAGTACCAGGCGTTGTATCCAAGGCTTGAATCACTATGTGGTAAACCTGAAGCTATATCATACTGTGTTTACAAACAGGAATTCAAGTAAAACTTTAAAATAATAATTGGTAGTATTGATGGAACATGTGCACACAGGGGATGAAATCAGAAAGGCAACTGAAAATCCAAATAAAGAGTATTTAGAGCCACAAATCCCCTCCGCAGCTCAGCTCAGGAGAAGGCTGCCATGTCTATTCTGACCCCAGCAGAAGCCTGGATTTTGATTCTCTGGGGAGGCCACTGACTTGGTGGAGTCAGGCTATCTTTGATCCCAAAACCTAAATAGAGTGCATAAAACTAAACTGCCCAAGATACTAGGAGTCCCAGTGCAGGCACATGCCAAGATCCAAACTCTAACCGTACACAGACATAACCCTAACCCTACACTTAATCCTAATGTTAACCTAACCCTTAAACAAGACCTATCACTAATCGAAAACCAAACACAAACCCCAAGACCGAAACACATTCACTGAACCTTCCTGCCAACCCTCACCCTAACTCCTAAACCTATTCTAAACCCTTAACCCTGACACCTACCTTAAATCTAACCCTAGCCTCTAACCGAAACCTTAACTTAATATACTCAAATCCTATTCGTAACCTTAACCTGTACCCTAACCCTAACCCTCTAATACTAATCCTATCTCATACCCCAAACTGTACCCTAACCCATACCCTAAAACTAACCCCTAACCCACTCCCTAACCCTATCTCTTAACCTTTTCCAAAACCGTACCCTGACCCTGACCCTGACCTGACCCTAACCCTAACCACTAACCAAACACTAACCCTAACCCTAGCCCTAACCCTTATAGTAACCCTAACCCTTGCCATGACCCTAAACCTAGCCCTAAATTTAACCCTAACCCCTAACCCTAACTCACACCCTAACCCCTAACCCTAACTGCAAACCTAAGCTCAACCCTAACTCTAACCATAACCTTAACCCCAACTCCTAACCTCCTGCCCTAATCCCTAAAGCCTAAACCCTAACCCTAACTCTAAATCCTGTCCCTAACCCTAACCCTATTCCCTTGCCCTAATCCCTAACCCCCATCCTAACTCCTAACCTCTGACCCTTACCCGTATCCCTCACCCTCACCCCTAATCTGTAAAAATAAGCATAATCACTAACCCCTAACATCTAACCTAACACTAAGCACCAACTGCCTCCCCTCCCCAGACCCTACCATTCATTCTACCCATTCACTTATCCTGTGCTTCTGAGGAGTCCCTTCTGATGTGGACGTGGCCCCCAATGGCGCCTCCATAGTCCTCCAGGGGGTCCTGAGGAAGCCGGGCTCCTGTGAGTGCGGACATGGCCCCAAGTGTTCCTGAGTCATAGTCAGCGGGTCCTGAGGACGCCGGGTCTCCTGTCACTGTGGACTATGCCTCACATCCTCTGGAAGCCTCACAGCAGATCCTCAGGAGGCCGGGGGCTCCTGTCAGGCTGGACATGGCCCCACATACCCCCAAAAACTCATCGCGGGTCCTGAGGAGGCTGTAGGCACCTGTCAGCCTAGATGCAGCCCCATATGAACTGAAGCCAAAGTGGAGGTCCTGAGGAGGACAGGGGTCCTATCAGTGTTGATGTGGCACCACATTTTCCTCAAGCCTCCCCATAAGACCAGAGGAGGCTGGGGGCTCTGTCAGCATGGACGTGTCCCCAAATCGTCCCAAACCTTCACAGTGGGTGCTGAGGAGGCTGGAGACTCCTGTCAGTGTGGATGGAGCACCCACATTTTTTTTAGAAGGAAATGACTTTTTTTAATTTTTATTTATTTATGATAGTCACAGAGAGAGAAAGAGAGAGAGGCAGAGAGATAGGCAGGGGGAGAAGCAGGCTCCATGCACCGGGAGCCCGATGTGGGATTCGATCCCGGGTCTCCAGGATCGCGCCCTGGGCCAGAGGCAGGCGCCAAACCGCTGCGCCACCCAGGGATCCCTAAAACAATAATATTCATATCATAGGAGACTCAGAAGATGAAGAGAGAGAAAAGGTGGGCCTTGCTCAGCCATTAGAAAGGACAAATACCCACCATTTGCTTCAACATGGATTGAACTGGAAGGTATTACACTGAGTGAAGTAAGTCAATCGGAGAAGGACAAACATTGTATGTTCTCATTCATTTGGGGAATATAGATAATAGTGAAAGGGAATATAAGGGAAGGGAGAAGAAATGTGTGGGAAATATCAGAAAGGGAGACAGAACATAGAGACTCCTGACTCTTGGAAATGATCTAGGGGTGATGGAGGGGAGGAGGGCGGGGGGGGGTGAATGGGTGAAGGGTACAGAGAGGGGCACTTGATGGGATGAGCACTGGGTGTTATTCCGTAGGTTGGCAAATTGAACACAAAAAAAATTAATTATTTTAAAAAAAGAGAAGAAAGAAAGAAAGAAAGAAAAGAAAGAAAGAAAGAAAGAAAGAAAGAAAAAGAAAGAAAGAAAGAAAGAAAGAAAAGAAAGAAGAAAGAAAGAAGAAAGAAAGAAAGAAAGAAGAAGAAAGAAAGAAAGAAAGAAAGAAAGAAGAAGAAAGAAAGAAAGAAAGAAAGAAAGAAAGAAAGGAAAGAGAAGGAAAGAAAGAAGAAAGAAAGAAAGAAAGAAAGAAAAGAAAGAAAGAAAGAAAGAAAGAAAGAAAGAAAGAAAGAAAGAAAGAGTGGCACCTGGGTGTCTCAGTCAGTTAAGCTTCTGCCTTAGGTTCAGACCATGATCCAGGTCCCAAGGCAGGCTCCCTGTTCAGCAGGGAACCAGCTTCTCCCTCTCCCTCTACCCTTCTGGCTCATGCTTTTTCTCTCTTCTCTCTCTCAAATAAATAAATAACGTCTTTGAAAAAGAAACAAAGAAACAAACAAACCCAGAATGAAGAGAAATCTCCCATGTAGAAGAATTTCAAACAATTTGTGCAGACATTCCACCCTCAAGTTGATGAGCATAGCTTCCAATTCTTATGTGTGGAATACACATAGTAACTTCCTTCTACAAAATATATTATGAGAAAGGTAAAATAATAATGATAATATAATAATAATAATAAAGAATCACTTTACTGGGATCCCTGGGTGGTGCAGCGGTTTGGCGCCTGCCTTTGGCCCAGGGCGCGATCCTGGAGACCCGGGATCGAATCCCACGTCGGGCTCCCGGTGCATGGAGCCTGCTTCTTCCTCTGCCTATGTCTCTGCCTCTCTCTCTTTCTCTCTCTGTGACTATCATAAATAAATAAAAATTAAAAAAAAAGAATCACTTTACTATGGAGAAAGCTGACAAACACTGCCTCAGCAAGATGATCAGATGGGTACGAAGACTGATAAATCATGTTGATAGTATCTATCCTTTATATGATATAATAAAAATGGCAGTATATCTCTGTATATAATCCACAAAAACAGTTCAGTGATGAGATAAACGACAGACATGTCCCATCTGAGGAAAATTTTACAAAATACTCTACTTCTCACAGTGTTCCAGTTCAACAACAAGGAAAGGCTGAAAGACTGTCACAATCCAGAGAAGACTAAGAAAACATGAGGACAAATGGAATGTGATATGAGGGATGGTTACTTAGCAAAAACTAAGGAAATCTGAATAAAGAATGGTCTTTGTTTAATGTGAATATTTTAATATTGATTCATTAGCTAATATTTGTACCTTACTAATATAAGATATCAATAATTGGAGAAATTGCGTGCAAGTGCATGAGAATTCTCTGTACTATCTTCTCAATTTCCCTATAAATCTTTGTTTTTTTTTCTAATCAATAAGATTTATTTTGAAAATAGACTTAAATGAATCAGGCTCCGAGTGTGAAGATATTTTAAAACTTTATTTTTTTTAGATTTTTATTTATTCATGATAGACAGAGAGAGAGAGAGAAGCAGAGACACAGGAGGAGGGAGAAGCAGGCTCCATGTCGGGAGACCGACATGGGACTCGATCCCAGGACTCCAGGATCGCGCCCTGGGCCAAAGGCAGGCGCCAAACCGCTGAGCCACCCAGGGATCCCTGTGTGAAGACATTTTAAGAATAGTTTAATTAACTTTTGCCTTAGTCTTAAAGAGTTCCTTCGATGGGAACAAAGTAAGAATTTTATATAGGAAAGAAAGAAAAACACGTATGAACACGTATAATGCCTCCTCAACACGAAAAACAGGAAAGGATAATAAAGAGCAAAAGTCAGACAAAAATACTTCTATTATAATAGACACCATATTGCTAGTGCATTTCAAATTATCAATGCAGGGATACCTTTTTTTTTTTTTTTTTTTGCCTGGCGGGCGGCTTTGATTTATTGATGTTGCCTCGGGAGAGTAAACGTGTAGTTCAGGGAAGCGTCTTCCGAGGGGCAGCCAGTGGTTAAGAGGTTGCAGGGAAGCTTTGATGTCGGGGTGTCAGGCCCGCTACTTCTCCGCACCTGCTTTCTCCCCGTGGGTGTGAGGGGTGAGGGGAGGGCACCTGCCCCCCACCTCCCCTCAGCCACCCCATCTGCTGTGTCCAGCGGGTCAGCAGCAGGACAGAGAACCCCGGGAGCAGCAGAAGCTCTTCTGTCCTGGGTACAATGAGGACGTTTCTAGAAATACAAAGCACAGCAGGCCAAGAATTTGGTAAAGCTGGATAGACTTATTGCCAAAAACACACACAAAAAAAACCCTGAAGTTCAAAAGAAATCTAGGGGAAAAACGACCCGGTCGCTGCATTGACCAAATCACACTTTAGCACCACCGCTTTGCCCCACGCACAGCGGCAGAACTTGAAGGGTTACTGACGTATAAACGCTGGTGTTTGATTTCCTGTGTGTGTTGCCTCAGCATTAAGGGCATTTTACCCTTGCAGTTTTACTAAAACACTCTGAAAAATATTCCAAGCTTCATATTAACCTTACCTGTCAATGTAACGAGTTCATGAACATTACTGTATTGTCAAATTCCTACTGACAACATTGCTATAGGGGAGCTTAACTTTATAAGGAAATATATTTTGACACTGATATCTTATTAAAGTGTTCTGATCCTACCAAAAAAAAAAAAAAAGGTATACCCTGCCTTTGGCCCAGGGTGCGATCCTGGAGACCCAGGATCGAATCCCACGTTGGGCTCCTGGTGCATGTAGCCTGCTTCTCCCTCTGCCTATGTCTGTGCCTCTGTCTCTCTCTCTGTATGATGATCATAAATAAATAAAAATTAAAAAAAACTAAAATCTTTAAAAAAATAATAAAATAATAAAATAAAATAAAATTAGCAATGCATAACATTTATTTCCTTGACATTTGTCTTCCAAAGAGTTCACAATGTTTCAGTGTCACTTGAAACAGGGGAAGAATCTCAGGGAAGAATCCTTCACATAATAATAGGACCATTGGTGATAATGTCTCTGAGTTCTTTCCAAATCCATAAAGATGCATTTCCTGATGAGTGACTGAGCTGTGAAGAAAGAGGTGAGAAACCCTCATCCCTCTGAATTACTTGTGTCAGAATATTTTAACCATAGTACTACTGATAGGAAATTATCCTTATTAACAGGAAATATGTCTCAGAATGGAATCTGAGCAATCAGATGGGCAGAGAAAAAACGCTTTGATTCGATCTTCATCATTTTTTTATTTTTATTTTAATTTATGATAGTCACAGAGACAGAGAGGCAGAGACACAGGCAGAGGGAGAAGCAGGCTCCATGCATCGGGAGCCCGACATGGGATTCGATCCCGGGTCTCCAGGATCGCGCCCTGTGCCAAAGGCAGGCGCCAAACCACTGCGCCACCCAGGGATCCCCGATCTTCATCTTTTAAAGACAAAGGAGAGTTTTTCTATGTACAAAGTCAGTTGTCAAGATAGCCTTAGGGAATAAGAGTCTGCAGCATCCGATCCCACTGCATTGTCAGGACGCTGGGCTCCAGGTTTTCCAAATCCCAAATCCCTGGGCCGGTCCCCCAACACAAGCTGGAATGCTGAGGTCATTTGCAATTGCTCTCTTAGGAGCTCCCGTAAAGGGGGAAGGACCTAGATAGGATGGGACTGGAAGCCTGGAGGCCTAGAAAATTAAGGCCATTCCACTTTAAGTTCAGCGTTAGCACACGTCCAGCCATTCCACGCCCCTGAGAAGAAGAGCTGATATTTACATTACTTCAGTTACAGGAAAAAAACAAGAGTTTACAGTTTAATGTCCTAGAACTGAGCCCAGGCCAAGGGCAGGAAGCCCCTATTACAATGAGAACAGAGCTCAATGCCCTTGAAGGCCCCATATCAAAATGTAAACAGAACTTGAGGAATTGCTCCAGCCCTTCTGTAGGTCCCTGAGAACAGCCCTTAAAACTAAGCTAAAACCCACCTCAGGGTCCAAGTCCCTGCTCAGCTGTGTCGGGTGTACTTGGACACAGGCTCGAGTTTGTAAATCAACCCTTGTGTGTTTGCATCGGTGTCGACTCCTTAGTGGTTTCTCGGATTCAGAATCTTGGGCCCAAACCCCCATGCCCCCTCCCACCTGGACTGACCCCCTGTCCCTTCCCACCCAGGCTGACCCTCAGTCACATCCCCGCCCACAGAAGCAGGGCACAGACCCTCACACAGGTCTCACGGGCAAGATGGGCACTCCCGCCGTCCCCGGCCTCCCAGGGGAATGAAAGAGGTTTCGGCAGGACACACTCCCACGGTGGATCCAGGGCTCCCAGCCCAGGACCGCAGCTGGTGACTGGTCAGGGTCTGAGTCCTTGACACCAGCTCTTCCTCCCCGGTTTTCCCACAGGAAATGAAGGAGGAGGCCCTGGTCTCCTCCAGGGACATCACGCAGATAGACCAGGACGTCAACAGGACTTTCGGCAGCCACACCATTTTTTGAGGTGCTACGGGGTCGGGTGAGGCTGCTGGGCCAGGGGGGCTCGAGACCCGGGGGCTTCTGGGTAGGGAACACGCGGCTGCAGAGGCCAGGAGGAGCAACAGCTCCAACAACACACCACTGCATGGTAGGGTTCTGGCGAGGACCCCTGTGCCTCGACCCCGAGCCTCAGGAATGATGAGGCCACTAGGATGGGGCCTCCAGGGGTTTCCATGTCAGCTGAACCCCAAAAGAGGTGAGGGATGGCCCCCTGAGAAGCAGGGGGCTGGGGTCGGGGCAGTAAGGGGACCCGGGGGCCAGGCGGCATGACCGTGGCTGCAGCAGGACACACATTGATCCGATGATGGTCGGACGGGTCAGGGTGACACCCACCCTCGGTGCTTTATATATTTCTAAATTCTATGCATTTTATTTGAGACGATTTGCAATTTGTAAACATACATAGTATGACGACCCCCAGATAATGCCCCCGGTCCAGCCAGGGCCCTGCACTGACCACACAGGCAGCGGCAGGTGTCACAGCAAACCCCAGACTGGGGTTGCCTTTATCTGTAGACGTCTCAGTGGGCATCTTAGAGAAAGGGGATGCCTTGTGTCCGCAGGCCCCCCACTCCATCCCCCTCATTCCCCACCCCCACACCATCCCCCTACATCATCATCCCCCATGGCATCCCCTTTACACCATCCCCCTCACACCCACACGGCCCCACACAATCCCCACCCACACTATACCCCAACACCATCCCCCCTACACGATCCCCCACACTCCACCGCCGTCATACCCCTGCCACTACACCATCCAGCCCCACACCATCGGCCCCCAGCAAGGACCCGGTGCAGCTGCCACCTGTGGGACATGCTCAGCCTCCCCGGGGTTCTCTGGATACCCTGCTCCCGTCAGAAGCACGGGTGTCCCGTTGAGTACCCAGGGGTTGCAGGGAGGAAGGGAGGCAGGGAGCTGCCGAAAGGGTGGGTGCAGGTGGGTGGAGCAGAGGACGCACTGTGCCCTGCCTCCTCCCACTGTCCCTCCTGGAGGGCGGCACACCCTGCACAGGGCACCAGTGCCTAACCCAGAGGGACCTGGGCTGGCCTGGCCCCGGGCTCTGTGGGGGCTGGGGTGATTTGAGCCCCACCGCAGGCCCAAAACCCTAATGGGATCCAGGGACCCATGGCCCTGGCCAGGCCTGGATTCTGGCGCCGGGCTGAGTGAGCCCTCTCACAGCTGGATGTGGCCTCCCTGGCCCTGGGCGGGCCCCACAGATCCAGGTCGCTGACCTAGGGCAGCCCTGGGGATCCCGGCACACCCCAGGGTGGGGAGAGCAGGGGTAGGCCGGTGGGCCACACCCGCACCCACACCAGGAGGCAGGCTCCTTCAGGTGCTGCGGCTCCAGGGGCCCCGAGGCTGGGGTCCGGCTGCCCTGCGGGAACCCAGCGCAGCAGCCCATGAGCTGCAGGTCCAGGTCAGCTCTGCTGTCCTCAGAACCGTCTCTCAGGATGAAACCTCAGGACACACGCCCCCACGCGGAGTCCACACATGCTCCCAGGCGGGTGGGACTCCAGCACCCGCCCCCCCCACCCCGTGTGATTCTTGCCCTCCCCTCAAGGACAGAAGGGTCTCCCTCCCCACGGGAAGGCGCAAACCCTCGGCTCTGAGCCCTTTGGCTGTAGAAAGTCAATAAAGTGTTGTGGTGCGAAAATGCACAGCCAGCCCGTTTCTGTTTCTCCCAGAACTCTGTGCACGGTGCGTGGAGACACCCCCAGAGAGGAGGAGGGGGCACCACCCAGGCCCCAACCAGCCCCTGCAGGGGCGCCGCAAGGCACACACAGCTGACATCCCCATGTGCCTTCCAGGGGCGGCCAGACGCCAGGGTCAGGAGCCTACAGACTTTACTGGGACTCAGCCTGTGCCCCGCGGGCCAGGAGGGGCTGGGACAGAGTGACAGCCAGGGAGCCTCAGGTCACCAGGTTCTGTGCAAAGCGACCTGGGAGGTCTGTGCTCCCTCTGTCCAGGGGGCCGGGGCAGGCCGCGTTCCGGGGCCCTTCCTCCCCTCCCGGCATCTCCGTGCCTGTGTTTTTGGGGCACAGACAGCCTGCGGGGCCGCCAGCGTGGCCCTGGAAGGGATGTCAGGACAGCAGGCCCTTGTGTTGTGCCCAAGATTGCGAATCCGAGAAACCACCGAGGAGCCGACACCGATGCAAACACACGAGGGTTTATTTACAAGCTCGGGCTTGGGTCCAAGTGCACCCGACACAGCGGAGCAGAGACTTGGGCCCCGAGACTAAGAGGCGAAGCAGCTTTCTAGGGGCCACTGGCCCATGGGATACGCAGAAAGTTGCACAGTCATGTCGGTCCACACGCAGGTGGCCGATTGAATTACACCTTAGCCTCTAGTATCCACTTGAGCTGGCCTAGTACTGCGGTCAGAATCGGCGCGCAGTTTTGGCGGGCACAAAGCAGGGTTACATTGTTAGGAGCCGATTTCCGATGAGGGTGTGCCCAGCGGCTTGACTAGGGTGGGGCAGCGCCTCAAGCCATAAGCAGGTCATGTGGGGGTCATAGGGGAGGTGGCAGGTGTAGCACAAAATGGAATCAGTCCTGCTCTGCTCGTCCTGGGGTAGGGGATTTTTGTTAAATTTCCTGGGTCCCACACTTGGTGCTCGCGCCGCTGGGCCACCCGCACCAGGTGGACTCAGCGTGCGTGCACCACTTGTGGTGCTGGATCTCTCACACCAGCGTGTGGAGGACACCCTCCTCGCCCTAGTGAGTAGGGGCTGGGTGAGCATGGGGCTCGGCCTGAAGGCCACGCAGCACAGGGGACCGAGGAACCCCAGCCCCATCCCCACCCCAACTCCCACACACAGGCAGCCCCAGGGCTCCCCGCCATGGGCAGCCGGCTCCTCAGGAGCTCCCCCCAGGGCAGCCCCGAGGTCTGGCTCCCTGCTGGAGAGGCATCGGGGAGAAGACAAGCAGCCGGCGCTCCGCGGGACCCACTGCCGGACATGGGAATGTGGCCGAGCCGGACCTTCCAGCTCAGCCGACCCTCCAGGCGAAAAACACTGCACGAGGGAGCCCCGGGCCGGCCAGGAGAGCCCAGCTAGCCGCCCAGCGCCAGCACCAGAAATGATGTTGTCCCAACCATTTCGGCGCTTGGGTGACCCAGCCAGAGGATCAGATAGCTGCACGGGATAGCTGCACGTGATAGATACACACACACCCCCAAAGCAACAAAAGTCACAATCCCCCCAATGTTGTCAAACAGCAGCCAGTTGGTTACATACACGATGCTGTGGTCCCCAATAGGATACATGGAAGACGCTATGAGCCACGATGGCAGAGGTGCTGGAGGCACGGAGATGCGCCTGCTGGGTTCCAAGAAGGAGCGCAGAGGGGCAGGAAGCATCCTACGGACGGGGGGCCCCTCCTAGCAAAGGACACCAGGTCCCTGTGAAGGCTACGGATGGTGAAATCTGTCCTCCTCTCTTTCAGCTTCTGGTTTTCCTCCTAAATGCCATTTTCCTCAATCATAAGAGCAAAATTGTTTTTATGATTTTAAATTTCTTTTTATTCGGGTCCAAATTGTATGAATTCTTTCTCCAGCAAGGGTGTCATTCAGGATAGAAGGAGAGATAAAGAGTTTCCCAGACAGGAAAAATATAAAGGAGTTCATGACCACTAAACCAGTGCAGTAAGGAATTTTAAGAGCGACTGTTCTAGTGGAGGAAAAAAAGAGACCAAAACAAGGAAAGCGAGAACGGACCAGAGAACGTCACCAGAAACACCAACTCTACTGGTAACACAAAGGCACTTAGTTCATATCTTTCAATAATCACTCTGAATGCTGATACAATGAATGCTCCAATCTAAAGATATAGGGTATCAGAGTGGCTTAAAAACATGATCCGGGATCCCTGGGTGGCTCAGGGGTTGAGCCTCTCTGCCTTTGACACAGGGTGTGATCCTGGAGTCTGGGATCGAGTCCCATATTGGGCTCCTGGTGGGGAGAATGCTTCTCTCTCTCTGCCTAATTTTCTGCCCCCCCCTCTCTCTCTCTGTCTCACTCTCTCATAAATAAAATCGTTATTAATAAAAAAACAAGATCCATCTGTATGCTGCCTACAAGATGCTCACCTTAGACCTATAGACACCAGCAGATTGAAAGTCAGGGGATGGAAAATCATCTAAGACGCTAATGGACATCAAAAGAAAGCTGTTGGACCCGTACTTATATCAGACAAATTAGATTTGAAACCAAACCCTGGGGGACACCTGGTGGCTCAGTGGTTGAGCATCTGCCTTTGGCTCAGGGTATGATCCTGGGATCCCAGGATCGAGTCCCACATCGGCCTCCCTTTGGGAGCCTGCCTCTCCCTCTGCCTATGTTTCTGCCTCTGCTTCTCTGTGTATCTCTCATGAATAAATAAATAAAATATTTAAATGTAAAAAAAGAAAGAACAAATACTGTAAGAAGAGATGAAGAAGGGCATTATTTCATAATTAAAAAGACTCTCTATCAACATCAAACATCTAAATATTTATGCTGCCAACATGGGAGTACCTAAATATAGAAACCAATTAACAACAAACATACAGGAACTCACTGATAATAATACAATGACAGGGGACTTTAACACCCACTGATGGCATGGACCGATCGTCTATGGAGGAAATCAACAGGGGAACAGGGAATAGCCTTGACACACTGGACCACAGGGACTCAACAGAGATAGTCAGAACATTTCATCCTAAAGCAGAATACCCATTCCTTTCAAGTGCACATGGGACATTCTCCAGAACAGATCATATCATGGGCCACGAATCAGCCCTCAACAGGTACAACAGGTACAAGAAGGTTGATATCACACCCTGTACATTTTCGGACCACGACGCTATGAAACTCGAAGTCGACAGGAAGAAAAAATTTGGACAGACCAAAAATACGTGGAGATTATGAACATCCTACTAGAGAATGAATGGAGCAACCAGGACATTAAAGAAGAAATTTAAAATAAATGAAAATGAAGACATGTTTCTCCAGACCTCTAGGATGTAGCAAAGGCAGTCCTAAGAGGGAAGTACATAGCAATACAGGCCTACCTCAAGAAACAAGAAGTCTCCAATACACAACCTAACCCTACACCTAAAGGAGCTGGAAAAGGAATAGCAAACAAAGCCTAAAGGTTACAGAAGAAGGGAAAAAATAAAGGTGAGGGCAGAAATAAACAATACAGAAACAACCAAACAGTAGAATGGAATAACAAAACTAAGAGCTGGTTCTTCAAAATAATTAATAAAATGGATCAATCCCTAGGCTGCCTCATCAATGGGAAAACAGAAAAGACCTACAAAAATGAAATCACAGATGAGAGAAGAGAGATCACAATCACCTCCAGAAAAATAAGACAATTATAAGGGAATAGTATGAAAGATTATACGCTAACAAACTGGGAGACCTGGAAGAAATGGACAAATCCCTAGAAATGTGCAAACAAGCAAAACTGAAATAGGAAGATATAGAAAATGTGAACAGAACCATAACTAGCAAAGGAATTGAATCAGCAAGGCACCTGGGTGCCTCAGTGGTTGAGCATCTGCTTTGGCTCAGGTCATGATCCCGGGGTCCTGGGGCATCAAGTCCCACATCAGGCTCCCCGCATGGAGCCTCATTTTCCCTCTGCCTATACCTATGCCTCTCTGGGTCTCTCATGAATACGTAAATAAAATCCTTAAAAAAGAAAAAAATTACAAAGATGAGAAAGGACCCAAATAAAATCACAAATGAGAAAAGAGAAATAACAACCAACACTAGAGAAATACAAACGTTTATAAGAGAACATTATGAAAAATTATAGGCCAGCAACCTAGAACCTGGATTAAATAGATCAATTCCTAGAAATATATAACATAGCCAAAATGAAAAAGGAAGAAATAAGAAACTTGAACAGACAGACAACCAGCAAAGAAATTGAATCAGCAATCAAGAATCTCCCAACTGGAGACGCTTAGATCAATAGAACAGAACGGAAAGCCGAAACAAGATACAAACCTGGAACTCTATGATCCATTAATCGACAACAAGGCAGGAAGGAATATCCAATGGCACCAAGCAGTCTCTTCAACCAACCCGAACCCTGACCCCAGGATAAGAACAAATGGTGTTGGGAAAACCAGGCAGCCACATGCAGAAGAATGAAACTGGACCACTCTCTTATAACATATATATATAAAAAATAAATTTAAAAAGGATGAAGGACCTAAATGTGAGACCTGAAACCATAAAAAGAAGAAAAGATAGGCAGCACCGTCTTTGACATTGGCCATTGGATCTTCTTTCTAGATATGCCTCTGAGGCGAGGGAAACAAAAGCAAAAATACCCTTGGGACTTCATCAAATCGAAAAGCTTCCACAAAGTGAAGGAAACAACCAAAGCTCAAAGGCAACATACAAAATGAGAGGAGATATTTGTAAACAACACAACCAATAAAGAGTTAGTATCCAAAATACGTAAAGCAAATATAAATGCCAGCATCCGAAACACAACTTATCCAACTGCAGATGGGCAGAAGACATGAATGGACTTTGTCTCTGACAAGACATCCAGATGGCCGCCAGACACACGGAAAGACACTCAGCGTCACCCCTCATCAGGGAAATGCAAACCAAAACCGCAATGAGATGTCACCTGACAGCCGTCAGAATGGCTAAAATTAAGAACACAAGAAACAACAGGTGTTGGTGAGGCTATGGAGAAGGGGAAGCCCCCTTACGCTCCTGGTGGGCATGCGAACAGGTGCAGCCACTGTGGAAAACTGTGTGGAGGGTCCTCGAGAAGTTAAAGTAGAGCTACCCTACGATTCCAAAATTGCACAGCTAGGTATTTACCCCGAGGATACAAAAGTAGTTTAGTAGATTCGAAGTGGGACACGCAGCCCAGGGTTTGTAGCAGCGTTATCAACAACAGACAAACGGTGGACACAGCCCAGATGTCCATCGGCAGACGAACGGGCAGAGACGAGGTGGTTAATGTACACACTGCGACATCACTCGGTCCTCAGGAGGGATGAAATGAAGCCATTTACAATGATGTGGGAGAAGTGGAAAGCACTTATGCTAAATGAACTCAGTCAGTCAGAGTAAGACCGATACCAAATACCATACAATTGCATTCACGTGTGAATTTCAAGAAACCAAACAAACTGGCAAAGGGGCGGAGTGGGGGGGGTGAGAGAAGCAAACCAGGAAACACACTCTTAACCACAGAGAATAAATGAATAAATACCGGAGCAAGGTGGGGGGATGGGGAATCAGGGGATGGGGATAGTGGAGGGCACCTGTGACCAGTACCAGGCGTTGTATCCAAGGCTTGAATCGCTATGTGGTAAACCTGAAGCTATATCATACTGTGTTTACAAACAGGAATTCAAGTAAAACTTTAAAATGATAATTGGTGGTATTGATGAAACATGTGCGCACAAGAGGTAAAATCAGAAAGGCAACTGAACATCCAAATAAAGAGTACTTAGAGCCACAAATCCCCTCCTCAGCTCAGCTCAGGAGAAGCCTGCCATGTCTATTCTGACCCCAGCAGAAGCCTGGATTTTGATTCTCTGCGGGGGGCCACTGACTTGGTGGAGTCAGGCTATCTTTGAACCCAAAACCTAAATAGGGTGCATAAAACTAAACTGCCCAAGATACTAGAGTCCCAGTGCAGCACATGCCAAGACTCAAACTCTAACCGTACACGGACATAACCCTCACCCTACACTTAAGCCTAATGATGTTAACCTAACCCTAAAACAAGACCTATCACTCATCGAAAACCAAACACAAACCCCAAGACCGAAACACATTCACTGAACCTTCCTGCCAACCCTCACCCTAACTCCTAAACCTATTTTAAACCCTTAGCCCTGACCCTACCTTAAATCTAACCCTAACCCTAACCTTAACTTAATGTACTCAAATCCTATTCCAAACCTTAACCTATACGCTAATAAGCCTACCCCTCTAATACTAACCCTATCTCATACCCCAAACTGTACCCTAACCCGTACCCTCAAACTAACCCCTAACCCACTCCCTAACCCTATCTCTTACCCTTTTCCAAAACCGTACCCTGACCCTGACCCTGACCTAACCCTAACCAAACACTAACCCTAACCCCTTGCCCAAACCCTAACCCCTTACCCTAACCCGTACCCTAACCCTAACCCGTACCCTAATCTCTAACCCATACCCTAAACCTAGCCCAAACCCTAACCTATAATCCTAACACTGCCTTAACCCCTAACCCTAAACTCTAACCCCATCCCCCACTCTAACTCTAACCCTATTCCCTCCCCCTATCCCTTGACCCAAAACCCTATAACCTATCTGTAACATCACCCTGATCCAGACCCTAACTCAGTTTCCCAATCCCTAATACAGTACCTTAACTCCTAACTCATGACCCTTACCCCATCCCTCACCCTAACCAGTAACTCGTAGGCATAAACATGATCACTAATCCATGTCACCTAACTTAACTCTAACCACCTATTGCTCACCCTAAACCCTAACCCTATCTCAATTGTCCCCATTCACTTACCTTGTCGTTCTGAGTAGCCACTGCTGAGGTGGACGTGACTCCGAACAGCGCCTCCAGGGTCCTCCACCGGGTCCTGAGGAAGCCGGACTCCTGTCATGGCAGACGTGGCCCCATGTCTTCCTGAGTCATAGTTTAGACAGCGGGTCCTGAGGACGAGGGGGGGTCCTGTCACTGTGGACTATGCCTCACATCCTCCGGAAACCTCCCCGCGGGTTCTGAGGAGGTCAGGCTCCTGTCACCGTGGACGCGGCCCGACATGGGACTGAAGCCTCCCCGTGGGTCCTGAGAAGGCTGGGGCTCCTGTCAGTGTGGACGCGGCCCCACGTCATCCCGAAACCTCCCCGCGGGTCCTGAGGAGGCCGGGGCTCCTGTCAGCGAGGACGCGGCCCCACATCTTCCTCAAGTCTCACCCCGGGTCCTGAGGAGACCAGGCTCCTGTCACCGTGGATGCGGCCCCCAGCGGCCAGAAGCGTCAACTTATGTCCTGAGGGGCCGGGAGCTCCTGCCGGACTGGACGCCGCGCCACATCTTCCTGAAGCCTCCCCGTGGGTCCTGAGGAGACCGGGGCTCCTGTCAGCGTGAACGCGGCCCAATGTGCCCATGAAGACGCCCCGCGGGTCCTGAGGAGTCTGTGGCTCATCAGCGTGGACGCTCCCCATGTCCTCCTGAGGCCTCCCCAGCACAGGCAGCAGGCTCTTGTTAGTGCAGGTGGAAGAGGCCTACTGGGCATGCGCACCCCCTGGGCGGGGCTTGGGCTCGGGCGCCCCCTGCGGGCCGCTCAGGCAATGCAGGAGGCCCTGTAGGAGGAGGTGTGCCCGCGCCTGGGCGCACCTGCCTCCTTCCAGGCTCCAGCTGAGGCCTGTGAGCTTCGGAAACGTCTCACTGAAACGGAACCCAACACCCGGCTTCCCCAGAAATACTTAAGGACAAGGAATTGGAGCCCACAGGACGCAGAATGAAATGTGGACCAGACTTTTACCATGTCCTGCAAAACTCACTCGACCCTCTTCCACTCTGGGCGGGACCGCGGGCTGGTGCAGCCCCCTGGAAACAGTGTGGAGGCTCCTGAGGAAGTTACAAATAGAGCCGCCTTGCGACCGGCAGGTGCAAGGCCTGGAGCTCACTCCCAAGATGCAGATGCAGTGACACTCGGGACACCTGCACCCCAATGTGCACAGCAGGCGGGTCCACAGTAGCCACACTGCGGGAGGAGCCTCGGAGCCCTCGGGCAGATGATGGATAAAGAGGATGGGAGATAGATGATGGTCATAGATGATAGATAGATAGATGATAGGAATGGTACTCAGCTATCAAAGAGAAGGAAATCTTGCCATTTGCAATGACGTGGATAGAACTAGAGGGATCGTGTTAAGTGAAATAAGTCAGTCGGGAAAGAGAATGACCGTGTGGTGTCATTCATAGGTGGAATTAAAGAAGCAAAGCAGATGGACATCTGTGAATGGAAGGAAAAACAAATAAGATGAAAACAGAGGCAGGAAATACAGACTCTTAATCATAGGAAATGAACTGAGGGTCGCTGGAGGGGAGGGGAAGGGGGGGAATAACAGGGGACAGGCATGAAGGAGGGCACGGGAAGTCATGAGCACTAGTGTTATCTCCAGCTGTTGAATCCCTGAATGCTTCCTCTGAAAATATAATACACTATACGTTAATTAATTGGGTTTAAATTAAATTAAGTTAAAATAATCAGTTGTATCAGAGCACATTTCCTCCTGGACTCTCTCTCTTCTGCTCCTTCACCTTATGCTGGGACCAACCCTGTGGGTCTGGTTTGTTCAAGTAGGCGCCATGCCTCGTTCATGGCCCAGCCCAGGGCTAGAACTCACGACCCCGAGATCAGGACCAGGCGTGAGGTCAGGAGTCGGATGCTTAACCAACCGAGCCAGCAGGGGGCCCGAGAATCACACTGCTTTCTCCTGTGTCTCTGTGACATCGTTTGAAATAGGAAAGTGCTGCGTCCCGCTCTGTCTTGCTTCTCCTACACTGATGCTGTCCGGGGTCATTTGTGGGGGCGGATGGATGTTATGGTTTTTTTTTTTTCCTATTTCTAAGATCTGCCACCATGATTTTGATAAGAATGACATTGAAACCGAGGGTGGCTTCAGGAACTGTGGACATTTTCACAAGATGAGGCTCCCACCCCACGAGCCCGGGACGGCCTCCCAGAGCCTGGTATGGCTCAGTGCACAAGTCTTGTGCCCCTTTGGTTCAGTCTCATTATTTATTCTCTGTGATGCTCCTGAGAAGGGAGTCATGTCCTTCATTTGCTTCCTGAGTGCTCATTGTCGGGACACAGCAAGGCTACTGAGCTCTGTAGGGTCAGTTTGTGTCCCGTGACTTTACTGAACTCACTCCTTAGTTCTAACATGTTTTGGTGCAGGCTCTCGGGTTTCCTGTTTCTAGTACCGCGTCTTCAGCAAATAGGGACAGTGTGACGTCCCCCTTCCAGGAGTGGAACCTTTGCTGTTTCCTGTCTCTTGACTACATTAGGACTTCCAGCGCTGAGAGGGGACCTCCTTGGCTTGTTCCTGCCCCGGGGAGATGATTTCAGGTTTTCACCCTTGAGGATGACGTCAGCTGCGGGCCTTCCTAGGGGCCTTTATTCTGTTGATAGACATTTCCTCAAAACCCACTATGCTTTTGATGTTGTATTTTGTCAAATGCTTTTTCTGCAACTCTTGAGAGGATCATATGCTTTTTGTCCTTTCTCTTGTTTTTCTTTTTTTAAAAGGTTTTATTTACATATCCTTCAGAGACAGAGAGAGAGGGAGAGGCAGAGACACAGGCAGAGGGAGAAGGTGGCTCCATGTAGGGTACCCGACGTGGGACTGGATCCCGGGACTCCAGGATCCCGCCCTGGGCCGAAGGCAGGCGTTAACCTGCTGAACCATCGGGGCTGCCCCATGTCCTTACTCTGGTTAATGTGATGGATCCTGCTGACCGATGGACAGAGGGGCCGTGGGTAGGGCATGGGCAACATAGATGAACGATAGTAACAGCTATAAGCGTCTGGTTCTCAAATAAAGAAGTCACAGAAATTCAGAAAGTACAGCCTAGGGAATAGAGTCAGTACTGTTGTGACAACTTTGTACGGGGACAGACGGTGACGCCACTTCTTGTGGGGGGAGCTGAGTAAGACACAGAATTGTCAAGTCACTAGTTGTAGCCCTAAAACTACTGGCACATTGCGTGTCGACTGTACTTCAATAAATATCAAGGAAAAGGGGTTTCTGGTAGGACTCCCCGTGGGTCCGTGAAAGGCATTTATACGGTCGTTACACACACGAAGGCACCTCTGCAGAGGAGATAAAGATGCTCACATGTCTTCATGTTGATTTTTAGAAGATTTCCTTGAGAGAGGGTGCAGTGGGGAGGGGCGGAGGGAGAGGGGGAACCTGGAGCGGACTCCTCACCCACCGGAGCCCAAGCCCCACGCGAGGCTCCACGCCACAGCCTCGAGATCCTGACCTGAACCAAACTACAGAGTCGACGTGGAACAGAATGAAACACCCAGGGGCCCCTCAAATGTTAAGTGCAACCCCATGCTGTGAACTCTGGGGGTCGGGGGGGGGACGTCTGTGACCCCCAGTCTGCCTAGAAGGGCGGAAGGCCTGAAGGGCCCGAGGATGGGAACTGAGGATGTGGGAGGGTGCCTGCATCCCCTTCCCACCCGGCGTGGGGAAACGACCCTCCCCCGGGACCCTCAGCCTTCAGGGTGAAGGGCTAAGTGCTCATTGCACCCTGCCCGCCCACAGTCATGATGCGGGACCCCACTGTGGGGCGCAACTGTGCCGCCCCCGGCTCCCACTGCTGCCTGGCGCTCACTGTGCGTCCGCAGACCTTCGGAAGCACTCGGGCTCCGGATCTGGCTCACAGCGACCCGACTCTCCCGCTCTCCCCAGTGGCTCAGTCCTCCCACTCTCCTCAGTACCCCAACTCTCCCACTCCTCCCCATAACCCAGAACTCCCACCTCTCCCAATTCCCCAACTCTTCCCACTCTCCCCCCATTACCCCGGTGCATAAAGAGGAGGCGCTCACACAGCGTCAGGTCACCAGTGAGTGGCCGCTGATGCCTGTTCCCCGCGGACCACTGTGTTAGTGTGGACGTGTCTCCCGGGTGGGGCCTGGCCTCCCGGCTGGGGTCCAAACACCCCGACCCCAGTGGGAGGACCGTGAGCAGCGCCTGCAGACTTCCACAGCCCCACATTGGAGGGCGGCCCCTAAGGCCCTGTCCATGGAAGGAGGCATTGCAGTCGGAGTTTTGGCAGCTCCCCCAGGACCCCTGCTCCCTGTAAGCCCTGTTGCTGTGCAGGGAGACCAATACATGACCTTTCTACCCATCCTAGATGCATGGACCCCGACCGGGATGACACTCCCCCCCCCCGCCCTGGGGTCCAGAGAAGGAAGGTAAGGGCCTGCTGGTCCCCCGGCCGGTGACAGGAAAAGTTCATGGGATAGGAGGTTCCATGCAGCTGATGGCCGCAATGGGACAAGCTTTATTTTTTGCATGTAGAGTTTATATAGCCTCTGTAAGCAGGCGGCTTATTTCTTTAAGGAGAAGTACATCTCGCGCACAAACATACATTGTTTTTAAGACTGGACACCTGTTATTTGTTTAAGCAATAGAGCAGGAAGGCCACATATTAGACTAAAACAGTGAAGTTTGTTTATTAAGTAATGTCTGCCAAGGCGGTCATGTGTCAGGCCACCTTCTTGCTTGCTTTATGGGAACTTGTCTCGATAACATTTTAAAGGAGAAGCAAATATGTACATTTACTTCCATAAGGGGGAAGAGCTAGGTGCAGCCCCAGCAGGTTGGCCAGGTACGACCAAAGGAGCCTTTGCTCAACCCAAAACCCTGCCTCGCGCCGCAGGACTGCGGGTTGGCTATGGGGACAGCAGGGAGCTTTTGGCTCAACTTGGAACCTTGCCTCGCACTGCGGGAAACCGCTCCCAACATCTCCCCCTATATTTTTCAAATGCAAAAAGTGAAGTTGTGCCTTAGAGGAATTTAATTGATTATTGAATTTTTTGCAAGAGCAGGCAAACATTACATACATCAGAATTAATCCGATTATTAATGCCAAAAATATCCAAAAGGAATATTTCAATGAATTGAAGGGATTAAAACCATTTAACTGATTTAAGATCTCACCAGCTAAATCGCCGGGGTCTTCATAATGCAACATACTTTGACTAATGACGTTTATTTCTTGTAATTTTAAGAGATCCAGACTAATATTAGCATGATTCCAAACTCCTTGTAAATGCATACGTACATTTTCCCATGATCCATTAAAAGGCAGTGGGGTAACACAAATATGTTTATAAGCGTCATGGCAAGTCAATTGGGTTATAGTTTTTAGTACAACAAATTGATCACCAAGATATAAAATGGCTTCTTTTAAAGCTTCAATCTGCGCTTCAATTTTTTCATCAATTCTCTTTTGAGCATCAAGAGCAACAGTTACATTTCTAGCAAGTTCATTTACATGTTCAGCGGTCTGAGCATTTTCATGCAAAGATACAACAGATACAGTAGCAGAAGCAATAAGAGCAATAGTAGCCACTATCCCTGCAATTAAAAGTCCAAGAAATCTTCGAGTTCTTCTTAGCTTCTTCACCAATTCTTGAGCTAACTGCATGCCAAAGTTCGCATACCAAGGTCCTCTCACATCAACAGGGATCATCCAATATGGAGGTTGTTGCACCAGGAATAACTTTGTGTTGAAATCAATCTTCTTATCAAACTTGTGGCTTGTGAGGTTAACTTCTTTATTTGTCCCCATGATGGCAGATTCGTCTTACAAGTCCTCTTTCTCCGAGGAGGGCATAAGTTCAGCCGACTCATCTTCCTTCTCAGTTTTGATATCTCTAACAAATTTGGCTGGAACCCAGCACGGCGCTTCTTCATCCTGTGGGAAGATACAAGCACATCCTCGACCCTGTCTAAGCAAGGGGTCAGGGCCTTTCCACTGTCCTGTCATAGGATCCTTCCACTTTGCCATAAGGGGTGGATCAGTATTTTTTCCCCAATGCTTTTCTGATGGTGTATATCCATCATCATGCACAATCAGAATATTGCTAAGTCTAGGGGCATGTGGGGGGAATATTTCATTTTTCCTGCCATAATCTCCCCCTTTTTTAGTTTTTGTAAGGTATAAGTGTACGATGAGCTCTTTCAATAATAGCTTGACCTGTAGAGTTGTAAGGGATGCCTGTGGTATGCTGAATGTGAAATGTTTCACAAAAGGTTTTAAAAGCTTGGGATATATAAACACTCCCATTATCAGTTTTTAATCGTTTAGGCATTCCCATGTAAGCAAAAGCGTGAAAAAGGTGATTTTGAACATCAGTAAAACTTTCACCAGAATGAGCAGAAGCTACGATCATGCCAGAATAGGTATCAATAGAAACATGCACAAATTGTAATTTATTAAAAGATGAATAATGTGTTACATTTATTTGCCATTAGGTTTTAAGATTATTAAGTTAACATTTTCTGTCAAATCTCTTTGTTGAAGCTGTGTAGAGGAAATTTTATTTGCTACTAAAGCCAAGGCATCCTCTGCTTCTGGAGTAAGCTGTCTCAAAGATGAAGGGGAGTCCCCTTTTAAAATAGAAAAAAGGGGCTGTAACTGAGAAGTGGTGAGAGACAGCGAAGGACGGAGCCAATTTATATCACCTAATAATTTTTGGAAGTCATTTAAAGTTTTTAATTGCGAGGTTCTAACTGCGATTTTCTGTGGCCTAATACTCTGTTTACTAATAAGATATCCTAAATATTCAAAGGGAGCTTCTCTCTGTACTTTCTCAGGAGCTATTTGAAGTCCAGCAGAGCTAAGACATTGGGAAAGAACCCGAAAGGCGTTAGCCAGGTGTTCACTGGTCTCTGCTGCCAGTAATAGGTCATCCATGTAATGAATATAATATACCTCAGGGAATCGTTTCCTGAAAGGGGATTCCCGTTAGAATCGGTTTTTGATCTACATTCATTAGCCCAATGATATCCTCTGTGGCATCTAGGGCAAAGGTTTTGAGGTTTTTTTGTAGTTTGAGAAGTTTTTTTCTGAGGGCATTGATTTTTAAAATGCCCCAATTGGCCACATTAGAAGCATTTTTGATTCATTTTTATGTTTGGGTTCTTATTTTGTTTTAGTATCTGAGCGTGCAGTTTTGCAGGAGAGATGCCTTTAAAAGCAGCAGCCAAGGTGACTCCCTGCAAATACGAGGGCCCTATATCTGCGCAAAGGCGCACATAATCTTCAAGAGTTCCCTGGTTCTTCCAAGGTCTTATGGCTGCTTGACAGGCGGCATTAGCATTCTCATAGGCCAGTTGTTTAACTATTAAAGTGCCAGCTTCCGCATCGGTGACTATTCTACTGACTGCGGTTAACAATCTGGCCACAAAATCAGAATAATTTTCCTCGGGACCTTGCCTGATTTTTGACAGTTCCTGTGACCTTGTATTTGTGGCAGGTAGCTTTTTCCATGCTGACAGAGAACAACTATTAATTTGGGTATAAGCTACTTCAGGAAAATTCAATTGCAAGCCCACGTCATAATACGGACCAGAACCAGTTAACATGTTGTAATCAACAGGAATGTTAGTTCCCCTATTGTAGCTGGCCTGTTTTTCCGCATTTTCAGAGAATTGCGTTTTCCATAACAAATTGTCCCCCGGGGAGAGGCATGCTTGTGCAATGACCCTCCAATCTCCAGGACATAACGCTTCTCGTGTCAAATTGTCTAACATAGATAGAGTAAAAGGCGCTGTAGGGCCATACTGAGTACATGCTTGTTTCAAATCCTTTAGTACTTTAAAGCTTAAGGCAGTGTATGCTCTTTGTCCCCCCTGCACAGTAACAGGAAATAACTGAAACTCAGATACATCTTCTCCCCTCTGTGAGGCTTGATATAGAGTTCTTTGTAATGGAGTAGCTCCTTTTATTGGGTAAGAATCATCTGATCGGACAGGAAAAAGGCTTCGAGGAGCCTTCTCAGTTTGCACAGCAGAGGAGTGTAATAAAGGTGGGGGAGGAGGTTCAGCATGATTCAAAACAAAAATCTCCTCCCTTCTATCTTCAAGGTAGGGACCATCAAACGGATCCTCTTTTTCATCATCTATTCTAAGGGACAGTTTATGTAAAGGGGGAGTATGGATTTTTTGATTTTTTAAGCTCCCCCCATCGAGGGTGGTGACTCTTTTTCACTTTTAGAATTCAAGAGATAATCTCAATAGAGTCTGTAGGATCCAGAACCTCCTTTATACAATTCCATGTAGTCCATATATCAGGAGGCAGTTGTTCCCCTCTTATTTTTAATTCATTTTTTAGAGTCTGTCCAACTCTCTGCCAATCCGAAAGATCCACCGAGCCCTGATCAGGAAACCAAGGGCATATTATTCTAACTGTATCAAAGAACTTATCCAAAGAGTTATGAGAAACCTTAAACCCTTTTCCCTTAAAAGAGCCTGTAGAACTTTTAAAAAATACCCATGTTCTACAGATTGCCTTTGTCCCATGATTATTTTACTCCTATCGTTCACGGAGCCGCCGTGATCCCCTTACCTGTAACGTAAACACTTCTTCTTTCACTTTGTCTCGAGTCCCTGTTCGGGCGCCACTTGTCGCGGCCGGCGCGAGTGTTTGGGTTCTTATTTTGTTTTAGTATCTGAGCATGCAGTTTTTGCAGGAGGGATGCCTTTGAAAGCAGCAGCCAAGGTGACTCCTTGCAAATACGAGGGCCCTATATCTGCGCAAAGGCGCACATAATCTCCAAGAGTTTCCCTGGTTCTTCCAAGGTCTTATGGCTGCTTGACAGGCGGCATTAGCATTCTCATAGGCAGCATTTTATCATATTAATCTTTAGAAATTTTTTGGTAATTGGCCACCCTCAAATAGTGTTTATGAATGCCAGCTTTCGCATCATTCGGTGACTATTCTGACTATTCTACTGACTGCGGTTATTAACAATCTGGCCACAAAATCAGAATAATTTTCCTCGGGACCTTGCCTGATTTTTGACAGTTCCTGTGACCTTGTATTTGTGGCAGGTAGTTTTTTTCCATTCCATGCTGACAGAGAACAACTATTAATTTGGGTATAAGCTACTTCAGGAAAATCCAATTGCAAGCCTACGTCATAATACGGACCAGAACCAGTTAACATGTTGTAATCAACAGGAATGTTAGTTCCCCTATTGTAGCTGGCCTGTTTTTTTCGGCATTTTCAGAGAATTGCGTTTTCCATAACAAATTGTCCCCCGGGGAGAGGCATGCTTGTGCAATGACCCTCCAATCTCCAGGACATAACGCTTCTCGTGTCAAAATGTCTAACATAGATAGAGTAAAAGGCGCTGTAGGGCCATACTGAGTACATGCTTGTTTCAAAGTCCTTTAGTACTTTAAAGCTTAAGGCAGTGTATGCTCTTTGTCCCCCCTGCACAGTAACAGGAAATAACTGAAACTCAGATACATCTTCTCCCCTCTGTGAGGCTTGAAATAGAGTTCTTTGTAATGGAGTAACTCCTTTTATTGGGTAAGAATCATCTGATTGAACAGGAAAAAGGCTTTCGAGGAGCCTTCTCAGTTTGCACAGCAGAGGAGTGTAATAAAGGTGGGGGAGGAGGTTCAGCATGATTTAAAACAAAAACCTCTTCCCTTCTATCTTCAAGGTAGGGACCATCAAACGGATCCTCTTTTTCATCATCTATTCTAAGGGACAGTTTATGTAAAGGGGGAGTATGGATTTTTTTTGATTTTTTAAGCTCCCCCCCATCGAGGGTGGAGACTCTTTTTCACTTTTAGAGTTCAAAGGAGATGATCTCAATAGAGTCTGTAGGATCCAGAACCTCCTTTATACAATTCCATGTAGTCCATATATCAGGAGGCAGTTGTTCCCCTCTTATTTTTAATTCATTTTTCAGAGTCTGTCCAACTCTCTGCCAATCCGAAAGATCCACCGAGCCCTGATCAGGAAACCAAGGGCATATTATTCTAACTGTATCAAAGAACTTATCCAAAGAGTTTATGAGAAACCTTAAACCCCTTCTCCCTTAAAAGAGCCTGTAGAACTTTTAAAAAATACCCATGTTCTACAGATTGCCTTTGTCCCATGATTATTTTACTCCTATCGTTCACGGAGCCGCCGATCCCCTTACCTGTAACGTAAACACTTCTTCTTTCACTCTGTCTCGGGTCCCTGTTCGGGCGCCACTTTGTCGCGGCCGGCGCGAGAAGGTCCGGATTCAGGAACCGAGGGCAAGGGGATGAGAAATAAACAAGAGACTAAAAGTTCATGGGATAGGAGGTTCCATGCAGCTGATGGCCACAATGGACAAGCTTTATTTTTGCATGTAGAGTTTATATAGCCTCTGTAAGCAGGCGGCTTATTTCTTTAAGGAGAAGTACATCTCGCGCACAAACATACATTGTTTTTAAAACTAACACCTGTTATTTGTTTAAGCAATAGAGCAGGAAGGCCACATTTAGACTAAACAGTGAGGTTTGTTTATTAAGTAATGTCTGCCAAGGCGGTCATGTGTCAGGCCACCTACTCTTGCTTACTTTATGGGAACTTGTCTCGATAACATTTTAAAGGAGAAGCAAATATGTACTTTTACTTCCATAAGGGGGAAGAGCTAGGTGCAGTCCCAGCGGGTTGGCCAGGTAGGACAAGGAGCCTTTGCTCAACCCGGAACCCTGCCTCGCACCAGGACTGCGGGTTGGCCAGGGACAGCAAGGAGCTTTGGCTCAACTTGGAACCTTGACAGACAGGCAGTGAGGGCCCGTGTGTGATGTTCCAGCGCACCCCTGTGCCCCTCAGGGCTATGGGGTTGTCTTTCGGCTCCAGTCAGGCGGCGGGGGACCTGCCCCTCGGGGAGCACGCTGATGCATGTGTCCTCTCGGAAGGTTCTCATGCGCCGTCATTCTTGGATGTCTTTGGATTCCAGCACCATGCAGGAGGACTCAAAGACCCTGCTGGCCTTGCAAAGGGCCAATATCGTGGCCCAGTACCATCAGGTGAGGCCCAGAAGGGACCATAGACACTACACACCACCCACGAGAGGGGGGGACCATACCTGCACGAGCAGGGGAGGCCCAGGAGAGGATCAGAGCCAAGGATGAGCCAGGTCAGCCCAGACAAGGACCATAAGTCACCAGGAACAAGTGAGACCCTGGGGATGGGTCCCGGTATCAGTAGCAACTAAGGGTCCATCCTGGATCCTAGTCATTGGTAGCTGAGGAGCCCAGTCACCAGGTGCAGTGAGGCCCAGGTGGGGACCACAGTCACCAGGTCCAGATGAAAGTCCACAGCTACCATGTCCAGGTGAGGCCCAGGTAGGGACCACAGTCACCAGGTCCAGGCGAGGTCAAGGAGGAGACCACAGTCGCCAGGTCCACAGGAGGCCCAGATGGGGACCAGAGAGTCACTAGGCCCAGGTGAGGCCCAGTTGGGGACTAGAGTCACCAGGTCTGGCTGAGGCCCAGGTGGGAACCACAGTCACCAGGTCCAAGTGAGGCCCAGGTGGGAACCGCCTTGATAGAAATGCGAACTCTAGCTGTTCTCTCTTTAAATCTCAGGCCGAATTCATAGGTTTTCAGGACGATTTGAAAGTTAGCTAGGTCATTTGGTGGGGGACAGCTGACTTGGGGACCCTACTCTTCGGCCATCTTGCCCCTCTGACAGGACTATTTTTAGCAGTGAACAGTAAAGTCCGTTTATTAAAAGTTGTTATTAATTTGTGCAAACAAACTTCTGTCGGCTTCAAGCAACTGTGAATCACACATATCCACACTGGCTAGAAAATTTTGTTAACCTGAGTTTCTAGATCCTTTTCATTATGTGAGCGATTTCTTTCCAAAACTAATTCCCAAAGGAAGTAGGGCAATGTTACAAGAGAGAAACAGCCAAGCAACATGAGAAGAAAGAAACCAACACAAAAACGCTAAGCATTTTTCTTGGGACCAGAGAAATCCTGATCTGATCGGAGTAAGGTGTTTTCACCCTGCCCTCAGAGAAACCAATTCCCTGACTCAGATGCTTCAGGAGAGAACTGGGTTTTCTGATCCAGTAAATCGTGACTGCCTCTGGCACTTGGTTCCCACAGCTGTGGACGTGGGTCAGACCAGCGGTGGTGGTTTCCAGGCTACACTTGGAGGAGTTGGAAGGGCTCTGAACATGCACCTTAGGGGCAGCCTGGGATCCATACCCTACAGCTTTTTAATTGATAGGTATACCAACTCACATAAAACTTTGCTAGAAAAGAAGTCGAATTGTGTGTTTTAAGAAGACTTGAAAAGGGCAGCCTGGGTGGCTCATTTAGCACTGCCTTCTTCCCAGGGCGTGATCCTGGAGACCCAGGATGGAGTCCCACTTTGGGCTTCCTGCTGCATGGAGCCTGCCTCTCCCTCTGCCTGTGTCTCTGCCTCTCTCTCTCTCTCTCTCTCTTTTCACTCAAATAAATATAATTAAAATATATTTTTTCAAAGTATATTGCAGGGCAGCCCTGGTGGCTCAGCGTCTTAGCGCTGCGTTCAGCCCGTGTGCGATGCTGAAGACCCAGGATCGAGTCCCACGTCAGGGTCCCCGCATGGAGCCTGCTTCTCCCTCTGTCTGTGTCTCTGCCCCTCTGTCTCTCTCTCGATCTCTCTCTCTCTCTCAAATGAATGAATGAATGAATACATAAATAAATAAACAAAATAAAAAGTATATTGCAGGCATATTAGTAGCTATATTCGTGTGTTGTTTTTGCATTTTATGGTGACTGGACCTAGCAACTCTTTACATCCACAGCCATCACTTCTAGTCCCTCACAACAGTGTTGCGGGACAGGCGGTATTATTTCCTTTTTACAGATGAAATTGATGACCTCAAGCACATGGGGTTCCTTCCCTTTCTTTTTTTCTGTTCAGAATATACAAGCTATAACTGAGTAAATTGCAAGAAACCCACTTCTGTGATCAACATCTTTACTTTCCTCAAATGATTTTAATATTTTTCTCAATTCTGAACTCCTTATCTATCTTACTACTCCTTTTCAAATAACTTAGGATTACTAAATAATAAAAAAAAAAAAAAAAAGGTAAACCCTGGTGGCACAAACGGTTTAGCGCCGCCTGCAGGCGGGGTGTGATCCTGGAGACCCGGATCACATCCCACATCGGGCTTCCTGCATGGATCCTGCTTCTCCCTCTGCCTGTGTCTCTGCCTCTCTCTCTCTCTCTGTAGGACTATCATAAATAAATAAAAAATTAAAAAAAACTAAATCTTTAAAAGAAATTAAAAAATAAAATAATAAAATAAAATAAAATTAGCAATGCATATCATTTATATCCTTGACTATTGTCTTCCAAAGAGTTCACAGTGTTTCAGGGTCAGTTGAAACAGGGGAAGAATCTCAGGAAGAATCCTTCACATAATAATAGGACCATTGGAAATAATGTCTCTCAGTTCTTTCCAAATACATAAAGATGCATTTCCTGATGAGTGACCGAGCTGTGAAGAAAGAGGTGAGAAACCCTCATCCCTCTGGATTACTTGTGTCAGAATATTTTAACCATAGTACTACGGATAGAAAATTATCCTTATTAACAGGAAATACGTCTCAGATTGGAATCTGAGCAATCACATGTGCAGAGAAAGAACGGTTTGACTGGCTCTTCGTCTTTTAAAGGCAAAGGAGAGCTTTTCTATGTACAAAGTCAGTTGTCAAGATAGCCTTAGGGAATAAGAGTCTGCAGCATCGAATCCCACTGCAGGGCCAGGACGCCCGCGCTCCAGGTTTTTCTGTTCCCAAATCCCTGGGCCTGTCCCCCAAGGCTTGATGCCAGGTGGAGGTCATTTGCAATTGCTCACTTCAGAGCTCTTAGCTTCAGGGAAGGGGGAAGGAGCTAGATAGGACAGGACAGGGCGCAAGGAGGCAGCCACACCATGTTTTGGGCTGGTCGGGTCGGG